>NC_084747.1:34860715-35023215 GCF_033978785.1 Entelurus aequoreus
TGTATGTATGTATTTATGTACAGTATGCAGAGGTGTGGACTCGAGTCACGTGACTTGGACTCGAGTCAGACTCGAGTCATGAATTTGATTACTTTAGACTCGACTTGACAAAATGTAAAGAGACTTGCAACTCGACTTAGACTTTAACATCAATGACTTGTGACTTCACTTGGACTTGAGCCTTTTGACTTGACATGACTTGCTACTTTCCCCAAAACCTAAAGCTTAAAAAGTTATTTGGGAGCGCTCCGTTGCTTTCATTTTGTACGTGTCTGTCCATCAGCGTGTGTGCTGCGTGTCAGTACAACAGCCAATCAAATTAGATCTACATTGTTTTCATCACACAGCATTCAGCCAATCAAATTGCAGGACAACCAATGAACAAGAATTGTCAAACAACGCGCCAGTGAGAAAGATTTATACCAAAGTTGGTTTCGTTCGGGTATAAAAACTACGACTTGGTCAACAAAAAACGAATTGCCGTATGCAAATCACGCAGTTCGAATATTACAGACGGAGACGCAACAACTTCCAACTTCGTTCAACATTTGAAGTTGCACAAAGAAGGGTAAGTTTTGAATGTAAGCTAACGTTTATTGGCTAAGTAACATGACTTTTATTTGCTGTGTAGTTAAATCAGTGAGGCTGTAAACTCACTGCTAACGTCATAACCATAGACATCTTATAAGTAGACGCAGCACGAGCGCTACTGCCTACTGGTGCAGACGAGACGCGGGGCCGCCATCTTGGAGTGGTGATCCGCTCCACTCAGTGCAATTCATTTGGCAGGAGCAATGAACTGTCAGCGCATCTAATTCATTTTACCTCACTGAATACCACTCATTTTCACGCGCTTTTTTGTCATACGTGTAGCTATGATAACGGACATATGTTTTATTATTCATAGTTTGCTTAACAGTAATATAATATTCTTATATGCTATAAGTGATCAGACGTCCGAGATCAAAACTGGGAATATAAGCCCAGAGAAGGGGGAAAAAAACGGTCAGCTATTTTTAAGTTGAAGAAACAATATGATTATGTTACATATACATGCGTATATCCTACATAAACAATGTATGAATACATTAGATATCTATATATCGTATAGACCGTATCTCTGTTGCTGCAGCAGCAGAGAGTTTATTCTGTCTTGACACTTTGTATTGATATTTTGTATTACATTCTTCCCTTAAATGATAATGTTTACAGTGATTGTTATATATGTATTTTTTATGTATGTCGCTTTGGATAAAAGCGTCTGCCAAATACTTAAACATATATAAACACCTGAAACTCTTTATATCAGCTAAAACCACCAATCTCTTTCACTGGATTCAGAATAAAACCAAATGCTGTCTTACCCAACAATGTTAGTATTTGAATATTGTTACTTGAAGACTTATTCCTGGTTACAGTTATACTGTTAAGAAAGAATTGTCTTATATTTTGCCTAAAATGAGAATGCATCATAATCAGTGGCGGCTGGTGAATTTTGTTTTAGGTGGGGCTGAAAGTTTGTAAACCAAACCCCTGTAGGGGTGTCATCCTCCCCCAGAAGATTTCTTTGTGATTTTCACATACAAATATTGAAGATCTTTGCTCCTTCTCAACTCTGTGGGATTGTTATTTTCATAAAATACAACCAATAGTACATTAATGTTAAATCTTACTTGTGAAAAGTAATCCCCCGATTCCTATTTTCAACAGTCCGCTCATTTGAGCAGGAAAACGCTGAACACCAGCCCGGCATCTTTGTTTTCTACCTGTCAACTGTCAGTTTAGGCTGCTCGCCGGCTCCTCATCACTACTTCAAGATGCAAATTGCTTGCGTCACAGCAACCAATACTGCGTCTACTTATAAGATGTCTATGGTTATAACATCATTTCAAACACAGCAATATGTTGCGTCCACTGCAGTTTGCTACCTTATTCATACTTTTTGTCAAGTGATTTTTTTAAGCAGGGTTGCATGAGGTACCTATACTTAACGTTACGTTAGTCAATGTATCACACACAGTAACGTAACATTAGACGGCGGTCAGCAGCACCGCATATTTTAGCCACCTACAAAAAGACAAACATAGTCAAATAAAGGTCAGTTAAAATGTATACTATATTAAGAATATGTGTACATATTGCATAGGGCCCTGACATCTAAAAAGTACAACTCTGTTCATTGTTATGTTCATGTATTTGTTATGTTTTTCATGTGTACGCACACATAAACACACATACAGTATGAGATGAGATCAATGAGATAAGGTAAGAACAGAATAGAAACTGCTGTGGAACTAGTTACAATGCAATATGCCATGGAAATACAATGTTAACACTTTTGTACAAATAAGTACAGTTACACTTGTTTTTGCAAATGTCTTTATTCTGTAAAGGAATGAGTTAAATGTTTAAAATTGTTTAAACTATTAAAATGACTGGTTAATAGTGCTATTATGAATTGCAATGTCAGTACTATTTTTTTTTCATGCTATTTCAAATGCACTTGTTTTAATAAATAAATACAGCGGTTTAAAAGCATACTCAATCTGTGTAAAAATATTAGTCTGTGGTTAAAAGGACTTGAAAGGACTCGAAACTCAAAATGCAGGACTTGTGACTTGACTTGAGACTTTCCAGTCTTGACTTTGGACTTGACTCGGGACTTGCCTGTCTTGACTCGGGACTTGACTCGAGACTTGAGGGCAAAGACTTGAGACTTACTTGTGACTTGCAAAGCAATGACTTGGTCCCACCTCTGACAGTATGTATGTATGTATGTATGTTGTGAAATGAGTTATTTACACAGAGAGATTTTGTAAATGTTTACCTCCAATGTTTCCAAACGGTGCCTGTCACACGGCAGTAAAACGACGGATTTAAACAAAACAAAAGTAATCCTCATGGACCCACTAGCTGTAGAAGCTAGCTCTCCAATCAGCTTAACAGACTAAAACAGTGACGTTTTGATAAATTTACTGAGGAATTTGTGAAACTAAAACAATACCAAAAGAATGCCATTGTAAATTAATTATACTAACACAAACATTCGTAAACGTGTTAGCATATTTGTTCATGCTAACGACGTTAGCTTGATTACATTACAAAGCGCGTACAAATATGTATGAGAACAATCCTACAGACATCACACAGCAAAGTTTTAGTAAATATGAATCATTTTAGTTATGTTGTAAAACTTGCTTGGAGTAATCAATGAAGAATCCATATGAGTAGAAAATTTATGGACGACTAAAAGTCAGAATGGCCTTGTGCTTCCGGTTTAAAGCAATAAGTGGAAGGAAATACTGTAAACCAGGGGTGTCAAACTAATTTTATCCCAGGGGCCACATAGAGAAAATTGTATTCAAAATGGGCTGGACTGGTAAAATCATGGCATAATAACTTTAAAATAAAGACAACTTCAGATTATTTTTCTTTGTTTTATTTTGGCCAAAAATTAAACTAACACATTCTGAAAATGTACATATCACAAATAATCCTCTTAACACAACACTTTAAGTTAGTTGAAAATTTTTAAGGAAAAAATTGGTGCAATTTCAAAAACAAGACAAAGAACACAATGAAGCCACCAAAGTTTAAGTCACAGCTATTTGGGATTGAACAAAATACTGAATAGATAATAGATTTTTTAAACTCTTCTATGTATCAGATACGGTCCATGTACGTCGTGGCCATTTGTTTTTCGTTTGGAATAGAAAATGTATTAAATATAAAAATTTATTTTCCCCATTTTTTGGTTTGATAATACAAAAAAAAAAAACGTAAACTTGTTTGTTACACATATAAATGTGTTTATATGTGTTGAAATCGAAAATAGGAATTAAAGCAGCGAGTGGAAAACAATTTTCTCTATTCCCTGTTCAATGTTTGGAGATATGTGCAATGTCTCTTTTCAATATCATCGAATGTGGTGACCTGGAACAACAACAACACAAGAAGAAGAAGAGCGACGTTTGCCTGCTCAATAGAGAACCAATAAAATGTGTCACTTTCCATGTCTCTGGACATTAAAAAAATAGAAGGGAACTCTTGACCGTGACAAAATTGTTTTGATGACACTGACACCGCTCTTCTCATTCTTCTTTTTTTGTTCCGGGTCACTCACAGAGGGTTCAAAGCGTAGGAAAAAGTCAGGCATATCGTCTGGAATTTAGGGTGTATTTACTTTTAGAATTTATGGAATGAAATAGAACTTTATTGTCATTGTACTAAAAAGTACAGCAACATTGGTTTTCAGTACAACCCGTTCAAGAACAGACATACAGTAGACAGAACTGGAAGACTGATGGGTCGCCACATAGGTGGCGCACCATAGAAAGGTAGGAAATTGGTAAACATGGCGGGAGGAGGAGGAGAAAACAATCTGCTAATTGTGGAAACAGAAAAAGAATGGGAGCATCTATGCAAGAATGTTCAATTTAAACTAATATCAATCAAGACTCAGTGGTCACCAACATTTTGAGCCCAACAATCACCGGTTTTTAAGGTTTAAAAGTTATACGCATTTAGAGACAAAGTGTATTGTATTGTTAGATATCGTTTTTTTAACAACATTTCAGCTTTTTCTCTTTATGCCTTCCTTCTTGGTCTGTTCAGATTTTTACTTCAACTATGTCAGGATAACAGGAATAAGTGAAAACCCAGGGACACAACTAAAATGTAAATTGTAACTTTTTTAAAGTATAATTGAAAGCAGTAACACATATGTGAAACATTTCTGAAGGATTTCTGTCATTGGCTGGCGACCAGTCTCGGGTGTTTCCCGCCTATCACCCGAAGTCAGCTGGAATAGGCTCCAGCTTACCTTAAGGAGGATAAGCAATATCGAAAATGGATAGATAGATTTCTAAAAGGTTTTAAATGGTAATATTACTTGGTAAAATATAATGGCGCCAGGCAAAAAAAAGTTACTTTTCTAGTGTTCAAGGAAGTTTTTTAATGAATCTTTTATACCTCTGCCAGAAGGTTATGTATTCATTGGGATTTGTTTGTCAGTTATGAGGCTCAACTTCTCTGTGTGTATGCTAGACACCCCGCCTCCACCCACAGAGACAAAAAGAGTGGATGACTAATAAGAGGGTTCACTCCGATGCAAAGAGTGAACCCTCATACACTCTGTTTAGTAGCCATGTCCAATGTCCAAAATAGGATAACTGTTAGATTTTGGGGGATCTGGATTATGGTTGAGGTTCAGGATTTTTCCATTTACTATTGGGAGATACTCTTAGCAGATGTCTGCGCTCTCTGTCTCATGATCTGTTTCTGGTTGTCCATTGTTCTGTTTCCCATGTGCTCGTTTGTGTCCTGAGTTGCATCTGCATCTTGCCCTGACCATAGTTTCCTCTAATTAGCTCTTCTCTAATCAGCTCTCTCCTTCCTTTTGTGTCTAGTCCATGGGCCTCAATTATAAAAGTTGCGCACAAAAAGTTGCATCAACGGGTGTGTACGTACGCAACTTTTACCACAAACATTGGTATTTATAGAAACATTATACGCTTTGAGCTCACGCAAAGTTTTTCACACAAGGGAATCTGCGCCGCCCGATTGTGTCACCAAGTAATAAAGCTCATACCCACATGAAAAAATATTTATGTAATACATACCAACATTTATTTGACGATGTACAATCATTCCTCTAATTCTGCATGTATTGTTATTTATTGGTTAGTCTCTGAATATCAAAATATAGAGCTGTATTAATGTACATTTAATACTATAACTAAAACAATTCATACATACTAAACCGGCCCATGTGTAATGCATACTTGTATCTATCGTAATGTCATTAAGCTAGCGTTATTACGTTAGCTAAAATGCTAACACGTTTATAATTGTCTGTGTTGGTATTATTAACTTGCAATGGCATTCTTTTTGTAATGTTCAGTTTTACCAATTCATCAGTAAATTCACCAAAATATCAGGTATTGAGTCTGTTTAGCTGATGGGAGAGCTCAGAGAGACGATGTTACAGGCACCGTTTGTAAACAATTATGGTATGTGAATGAACATTTACAAAATCTTTTTGTGTAAATAACTCAGTTCACAACGTATATATATCTGTCTTATAGTCCAGTGTGGCTGATATATGGAAAAATATTTGTTCTTCTAAAATGTTGTAGGTTCGGCTTATATAGCTCTACTGCTCTGTAGTCCGGAAAATATGTTAGTTAAATATGCACTTATAATGTGATGGATCATTTAGGTATTGTTTATTTCGATCATTTTGAATGACAATGGGAGGTGCATTTGGAAGTTGTAGCACAGGTGGAGTGCAAATGTTCTGGTTTCACACAGCCGTGCTGCATATACACAACCATTATATTTGTTATTATTATTACAACATTTATCGCGCCAATAACATATTGAAATCAAGTGGTATGCGTGCCAATTGCCCACAAGAGCATTAAATATTGCTCATAGTGACTACCGGTGTTTCTATCAGGCAACATAATGTCTGCTTTGCATTATGTGGCAAAATAAAGACATATAATAAATACATTATTTGGACAAAGACTTGGCAAACAGAAGGTTAGAACGTGAACATGTTTTCTTCATCTCAGCAACAGTTCTCAGTCACGGTTGAGCTGAGCTTCTTCTTTGAAGTCACCCTGTCCATCTACCATCATTGACAGTCCAACATGTGATCCTTAAGCTCATCACCATATTCACGATCTAATTTGTGTGACTGTTTATGGATGATAGCAGGAGGACACCATGGAAGAACCGTTCTGCGCACAATCCACTGGAGGTGTCATTTTTTCAAATGAGAAGATTGTTTAGAAGTCTGCACAACATGCTTTTATAAATCTGAATATTTTTGTGCCTACGTACATTCTACGGTTTGTGCTTACGTAATATTTTACGATGGAATCCACATACACTTATAATTGAGGTCCCTGGTCTATTGAATTGTCTAATTAGTCTGTGTATTTAGGTCCTAGTGTACTGTCCAGTCTTTGTCCTGTCGTCATTTGTACTTGGTGGGGAGTGTTAGCGGTCATGCTCATAGCGTTTTTATTTGTTTTGTGTGTTTTGGACATTTCAACTTTGTTCTGTATTTTGTTATCCTGAGTACCCCAGTATCTTGGAATAAAAAAAATTGAGCAACACTTCCCTTGTTTCTTTGTCTTTGCTATCCTGAATTTGGGCCGACCTAATCTTGCAGCCAGATATGACTGGACCAAGAAATAGACTTAACAGGGAAGCACATCGTTGCTGCTGCCGTAAATGCCCTCAGCTTGCCTCCCACCCCTTCACCCCTGCCAATCAGGTCCCTACAAATTTCTGCCTTATTCTTTAGTTCTCTGTCTCCTAGTTTGTTTAATATACTTTCTGTCTACGTTCTACTTTAAAATCACCCTGTTTCCACACCTATTTCTGTTTTTTATAATTTGTTCCCAACATTTTGGTGCCATTCTATGTATTCTTAGTGTGAGCTCATAAATGTACTCTCTGATTCCAATTCCTGCCTATCTTAAGTTGATTTGTAATTATGTTCCTAATTCTCTGTTTGCCATATTCTGGGGTGAATCTGACCTTTCTGACCCTGATGATTCCGAGCATGAGCTCATGAGCCTCCTCTCCGATTCCGATTACTCAGATCTTGATGCCCCTTGTGTCCCCACCACTTTGGCCAATTGATGGTTCTCCCATTGTTTGTCATCTTCCTCACTTGGGTTGAACTCTGGCCCTTACTTGGGCACACAAGTTTAGGCCATCTGTTCTGGCCCACCACATGGTGGCCAGCAACAGCATCCAAGTAGCAGATTTGTCATCCAGTACATTCCTTGCCTTTCTCCTAGCAGTGTAGCTTCTTCCCAGTAAGCTTCCCCACTTAGTTATGAATCCTCATTGACCCAACGGCAGCAGGAACCCATCCTCCTGTGACACCTGTGACGTCAAAAGTCATGTCTTCTGTTCCTGTCATGGCTCCACGGTGACCTCTCGTCAAGTCACTGCTGGTCCCAGCTGGTTGTTCCAGTGCAGGAGGAATTTTTGACCCTCTTCCAACCTTCGTCCACCCATCCCTGGCATCTGCATCACCTGGCCTGGCTGAGCCTGTCATTCCAGTCTGCTTCCAGACCTTTCTTCCACTCAGTCTGGACTCCGTCCATGGAGGGAGGGGCTACGACTGGCAGACGTACAGGTCCCACCAGTTACGGCTCCACGGCAGCCCAAGGCCAAACGCCTCCAGTTACGGCTCTGTGGCATCCCAAAGACGGGACGCCTCCAGTTAAGGCTCGGTAGCACACCAAAAGCAGTACGGCTCCAGTTACGGCTCTGTAGCAGCCCAAAAGCGGGGCACCTCCAGTTACGGGACAGGAACAGCCCAAAAGTAGGACGCCTCTAGTAAGGGATCCGTGGCAGCCCAAAAGCGGGACGCCCCCAGTTATGACTCAATGGCAGCCCAAAAGTGGGACACCTCGAGTTGCGGCTCTGTGGCAGCCCAAATGTGGGATGCCTCCAGTTCCTGTTCCTTGTCAGCCCAAAGCTGGGAGGCCTCCAATTATGGCTTTGTGGCAGCCCAAAGGTGGGACGCCTCCACTTACAGCTCCGTGGCATCTGAAAGGTGGAACGCCTCCAGTTACGACTCTGCAGCAGCCCAAAAACCGAACGCCTACAGTTCCTGTTCCGTGGCAGACTAATGGCGGGATACCTCCAGTTACGGCTCTGCGGCAGCCCAAAGGCGGGACGGCTACAGGTACGGTGCCGTGGCCTCCCAAAAGCGGGACCCCTCCAGTTACCGATCTGCGGCAGACCAAAGGCAAGACCTCTCTAGTTACGGAGTCGTGGCAGCCCAAAGGCGGGATGCCTCCAGTTAAGGCTCGGTAGCAGACCAAAAGCGGTACGCCTCCATTTACGGCTCTGTAGCAGCCCAAAAGCAGGACACCTCCAGTTACGGCTCAGGAACAGCCCAAAAGTGGGACGCCTTTAGTTAGGGATCCGCGGCAGCCCAAAAGCGGGACGCCCCCAGTTATGGCTCAATGGCAGCCCAAAGGCGGGATGCCTCCAGTTCCTGTTCCTTGTCAGCCCAAAGCTGGGAGGCCTCCAATTATGGCTTTGTAGCAGCCCAAAGGTGGGACGCCTCCACTTACGGCTCCGTGGCATCTGAAAGGTGGAACGCCTCCAGTTACGACTCTGCAGCAGCCCAAAAACAGCACGCCTACAGTTCCTGTTCCGTGGCAGACCAATGGCGGGATACCTCCAGTTACGGCTCTGCGGCAGCCCAAAGGCCGGACGGCTACAGGTACGGTGCCGTGGCCTCCCAAAAGCGGGACCCCTCCAGTTTCTGATCTGCGGCAGACCAAAGGCAAGACCACTCTAGTTACGGAGCCGTGGCAGCCCAAAGGCGGGATGCCTCCAGTTCTTGTTTTGGCTGCATGGCAGCCAAAAGCCTGGTCGACACTTCCTCCAGTTCCTGTTCCAGCTGGAAAGATGGCGTCTTCCCATATGCCTGGCACGCTAACGCATTAGCTACAGCTTCCCAACTCCAGCCCTTCCTTGGCCAAGTATCCTGGGAGGTCTTACCGTGTGCTGTCCCCCAGATGGCTCTCATCGATTCCTCAAGCCTGCCGTCCTGGGGTTCCTCCCTCGGTTTGTGACTGAGCAAGGGACTTTTTATGTTGGATCTCAGCCTCACTCCTGCCTTTTTTTTGGAAAGTTTTAACATTTAACATTTTCTTTTAGATTCTGGGACGTCTGGAATCCGACCGTTTGGGTGCGGTTACTATCATCATGGTTTTGGATGTCCTGTGTTTGTGTTCCTTATGTGCTCGTTTATGTCCTGAGTTGGACTTGTGTTTCTACCTGACCCTAGTTCCCTTCACACAGTGCTCTCATTTTGTGTCTCGTCCTGATGTATTGATTTGTCAAATTCGTCTCTGTATTTAGTTCTCATTCTGCTATATAGTCTTTGATCAGTCGTCATATGTACTTTGTGGTGGGTTCTTCTCCAAGCTGGTGTTATAAATCATGCTCATAGCATTTCTCTTTGTTTTGGACATTTCAACTTTGTTTTGTATTGTTGAACTCTGAGTTGGTTCAATATTTTGGAATAAACCTTTTTGAGCAGCACTTCACTGATGCTTTGTCCTTGCTACCCTGCCTTTGGGTCCACCTTACCTAGCCGACATATCTCGACCATATCTCTGACTGCTTTTCTAGGTAAATATGCATTCACATCAATGTATAGGACACTAAAAATATATTTAACAGTTCATTTGATCTTGCATTTGTATATTTTATTTCCTGAAAAAATGGCACCGATTCGGTGAAATGGCTCTTATGCTTTGGAGTCAATTATGTGGTGCATTTTAAAATGCGTCTTTGTCCCCCTGAAAGGTTAACCGAGGCAGTTTGATATTTGAGACGGACAACGACCAGCAGGTCAGCTCTTGGACCACGGAGATAAAAGAATGCATCAGCAACAGGTGGGAAACACTTTATTGGAACCGAAAGGTGTTTTATATGTGTTTATTATGACTCTTGAGCAATATCATGGCTAAATGTTGACATAGCTTAAAGTGGACTTCTGCAGATAGTGGACACCCATGCAGTGTGAGTTGGACTGCAACAAAAGGAAGTGTGGGACTGGTCTTGGTGCTCAGGAGAATATCTCAACTTTTCTCATTTTTGCAGATGTCCACACACACACACACACCACATGCTTACACTCATAAGGTCAAAGTTCATCCTTAAATTCTGACTTAAATCAGCTCACACCTCGGAGTAGAGACGTTTCACAGATGATGAATCATTTAGGAAGCAAACAGGTGCCATGTGTTCCAACGAACGTAACTTTAACACAAAGAAACCACTGTAGTAATGTTTACTGCATCAGCAGCTAACAAACAACAATGCTTGTCTCTTGTAATTACTACTCATCATATACCGGTAGGCACATTTCATCCAAGAGGAGACTAAGGGCATTGTGGAAAATGGAGACTGTGGAATGTAATACTCCAGCATCCAGCGTGAGCTGGTATGTTTTGTTTACTTTTGTACTTTCTAGTCACGTATCCTCATATGTTACAATCTTTGAACTTATTGCTTCAAGTACTAGAATGAGTTCTTGGTAGTACCTGCTTTGTCAAGTAGAGCCAGCTAGTGGGCCTTGAAGACTCTCTAGCAACTATTGTCATCATGAGCTAATGGTATAATGGATTATGTTTTATATAGTGCCTTTTTTGCTTCACATTGAAAGCCCATTATTTATTCACTCAACAATTACTTACTGTAGGTAAGCTACATTTGTAGCCACAACTTCTTAGGGGTGGTTGCTGCCAATTTGCACCATTGGCCTTCTCAACCACTCGGGAGAGGTATTGTTTACATTTTAACCGATACTACCACCAAATCGATACTGTAAAAAGGGTGCCAATGTTTAAAATGGCACTTAAAAATGAAAAACATGCACATTTTTGTAAAAATGCCTAATGCCTTTTTATTTTATCTACTTTTCTGACATTTAAGTTGAACGGACTAGTATTATAAATTCAATGATAAATAAGTAATACATTCAAAAATTATCAATACAATCTACAACAATGTTGTAATTATTGCAGCAATGCAGAACATAGAGAATGTGCAAAAAATTCTTACTTGAGTTGTAATGTTTAATTCACAAAATCCCAGGTGTTCCTGAATGTGACCTCGCTCGCGATAACCGTCATTGGCGCATGATGAGAAAGTGCTTGGTTGTTGTTGTTGTAACTACTGGCTAGGCTAGCGCTGCGATGCTAACAGTGTTTAAGAGGGCTGCTGTTGGCATGTTAAAGTCGGCAAGAAAATTTAAAAAGAGCGTCAGACTCTCTGTGCTTCTGCCGGGACGCTACGTTACTTAAAAGACATTATTTGTTGCAAGTGGCTGAGTCTGCATTCACTTGGCACTGATATCTTCGTCTTTTTTCCGTCCAGTTAAACCATATAAGTCGGCACTGGTGCCATTATGGAGCCGGGTTTCGGTGCCCATCCTTACTGATCACTAGATTTTATCGATACTGATACCAATATCGATATTTGTCATCAATACCGGTATATATCGGTACTCTTATCAGTACTATATGTACTTGACGTAAATAGAGATGTGAAAAAATTCATTTTTATTACCATTTTTATTAGCACAAGAGGTTGTACACCACCAACATCATTCAACATCTTACAGCAGGAAAGTGTTTTATCAACACCTGCTTTTTCAAGTCAACTTTGTCTGCAGTCCTAATGCAGTTGATACTGGCAGCACGGTGGAACAGGGGTTAGTGATGGTACTGTCACGCCAAATTTCTTCCCCCTACAAAAACATTCCCCCCCCCATTTACTTCCGGGGCTGCGTCCAAAAAAATCACAAAGTTGCCGGGGGTCCTTAACCGGCACGCGACTGTCTTGTTTCGCGCCTGTACAAAAAAAACCAATAATCGATTTCTTCAGATTCCAGCAGCTATCAAAGACGAAGTATCCTTCCAGCGACGGGCAGTCAAAGCCGAAGTGCTATCGATCGCTGTAAATGACGTAAGAGGAAACATGACCACGGAAGTAAATGGGGTGGGAAGGTTTTTGTAGGGGGAAGAAATTTGGTGTGACAGTACCTCACAATGCGAAGGTACTGGGTTCGATTCCCGGGCTCAGGGTCTTTCTGTGTGGAGTTTGCATGTTCTCCCCATGACTGCGTGGGTTCCCTCCGTGTACTCCGGCTTCCTCCCACCTCCAAAGACATGCACCTAGGTTGATTGGCAACACTAAATTGGCCCTAGTGTGAGAATGTGAATGTTGTCTGTTTATCTGTGTTGGCCCTGTAACTTGAGCAAGATTGGCGACTTGTCCAGGTTGAACCCCGCCTTCTGCCCGAGTGCAGCTAGGATAGGCTCCAGCAACCCCGAAAGGGACAAGCAGTAGAAAATGGATGGATAGGCATTCATGTAGAGAGCACAGCCCTTTGTATATAATATGGTGGTTGTGCTATTTTTAGCAATGTGTGTTTTGATGCCACGCAAACGTGGCACGATGGAGTGACTAGAGAGACCCGACAGCAGATGCTATCTTGTTTCAGAGCAACCTCATGAATTATTATATTACTTCAAGGTTTCACTTTTTTGAGTGGAACAATATTGGCCTATGCTTTACTGAATCGCTATGAGAACGGTTGATGAAGCGCTGTAACGGCGTTCGTGACTCGTGAGTAAGGCGTGTTCACTTCAAACTGACACTAACTCTTATTAGCGTGCGTGACTTTGAGGGGCTTTTTGAGGAGGAAATATTGTCATGGTACAGACTTTTGTGTGGTGTCGTTTCTTGATTTGTGATTATTCCAAACTGATTATCAGATTCCAGGGTTGAACGCGATGGCAAAAAAGATTAGGATTATTTTTCATCATCCGATCTCGATTATTATCACCATTTTTTTTACATTGTTTTTAACCTGCCAATTTTAAAGCATCTTTACTAAAAACCAAATAAACTAGGAATTAGTTAAACATCTTATTAACATTCTGAGAAAATAAAAAAGCACACAAAGATGCATCCGTTATTATTTCAACACTGGTGCTCCAACTATAGTACTAGAAACTGTCCACTAATCATGAACCTACCGATCGATGGTCGCGTCCACCACTTGGTAACATTAGTACTGTGTTTTTTTGTTGGTTTTTTTACACAGTTTTTGGATGACAAGTAATCATTCAATTTGAAAAAGAAACATATCACCTGACATGTAGAAGTCATTTGAGAAATGTTTGGCTCTGTATTTTGGAGTTAGTTTTGTAGAAGTAATTTGGTAAATGTTTGGCTCTGTAGTTTGGAGTTAGTTTCGTAGTTTGAGGTGGTTGCATGTCGCGAAGGCAGGCACAGAGATGGCCCCAAAAGGGTTTCCGCGACTTTCCGCATTCAGATTCCGTCCATGATGCCAATGATGATTCCAACATAGGGCCCTGAATAACTCCACAAGTTATGGCTGACATACTGCCCTCAGCTGCGTGTGTAGCTCCAAGTTCGGTCATTCTGTTCATATCTATAATTCTGTTTACTTCTGCGTACCTTGTTTGATCGAGTTGATATATGCTCACGTATATGCCGTGATCCACCTGACATTTTTCACTATCATCGACCTATAATGTAATCACCAAGCCTTATCAGAGCCTACCTGTGTCTTTTTATACCGATAGCCGTATGGACCTAACCTGACTCTCGCCAGATCCTTGTAGTTCGCTGAGCTCCACACAAGGATCTGGGCTCGAGGGCATTGCAAACTCCTTCAAGATAGCAAAAAATAATTAACCAATCAGGATCGCCGGGCGGGATTTCATAGATGTGCCGTAGCGCCGAAGCGACTGTTTGAGTCAAACAACAATGACGGCATGCAGCGAGGAGTCGTGTGCTGACATTGATTCTGCTATTACAACTAGGGATGTCCGATAATATCGGACTGCCGATATTATCGGCCGATAAATGCTTTAAAATGTGAAATTATCGGTATCGGTTTCAAAAAGTTAAATTTATGACTTTTTAAAACGCCGCTTTGTAAACGGATGTAGGGAGAAGTACAGAGCGCCAATAAACCTTAAAGGCACTGCCTTTGCGTGCCGGTCCAATCACATATTACCTACGGCTTTTCACACACAAGTGAATGCAAGGCATACTTGACCAACAGCCATACAAAAACACATTTCGGGAGAACATCCGCACCGTAACACAACATAAACACAACAGAACAACTACCCAGAACCCCTTGCAGCACTAACTCTTCCAGGAAGCTACGATGTACACCCCCCGCTACCCCATAACTTAAGTTGATTTATTTTGGAAAACCTTGTTACATTTGCATCCAGCGGGGCATCAGAACAAAATTAGGCATAATAATGTGTTAATTCCACGACTGTATGTATCGGTATCGGTTGATATCGGAATCGGTAATTAAGAGTTGGACAATAACGGAATATCGGATATCGGCAAAAAAGCCATTATCGGACATCTCTAATTGTAACTGTTTTGTCGAATCTATCGAATATTAATTATTTAAAAGATGAACAGAGAACGGTTTTAAAGGCATTTATTAACTTTTCGCTCTGTCGTTATCCAATATGTCGGCTGTTCTGTTTTGGATTTCCCAGCGTCGCTCTCATCAGCGTCACGGGTGACGCTGATTTCGATGTGAGTGGTTGAAGTAGCACGTCATTCAAGATAACGGACAAGTGATTTATCCAATCACATACGATGATTTTTTTTAGAAGGCTCCGCCTTCTGAAATACATCTCCTATTGAGAAGTCCCAGATCCTTGTGTGGAGCTCAGCGAACTACAAGTATCTGGCGAGAGTCAAGTTAGTATGGACCGACCCAGTTAGGAACCGGTACCACGGTATACATTCCGAACGACCACCACCAAACATTCTTTCACATTCATACTCTAGTGCGAAGGGGTGGTGGGGTGGGGGGTTTGAACCACCCTTCTCCGGTATCTGGAAAATCTGCTCTACCTCCCGAGCCACTGCAGCCCAAAACACAACAGCTCTCTAACGACCACCTTTAAAAGTATTTTGTATACTTCCACTTGCCATCACAAGCAATTTCAGCAATTATTGTTCTTAATAAATGTGTGTATGTCAAAATAATTCATATGTTTATGCCTGATGTAATTTGATGAACATAATTATTTTTTTAAATCTTGTGTTCCTCATTACCACTAGATGGCGTCCTCATACGCGGTTTAAAAAAATCCACGTTCTAAACCAGTGTTTTTCAACCACTGTGCCGTGAGCTACAGTCTGGTGTGCCGTGGGAGATTATCTAATTTCATCTATTTGGGTTAAAAATATTTTTGGCAAACCGGTAATTATAGTCTGCAAATGTTGTTGTTGAGTGTCGGTGCTGTCTAGAGCTCGGCAGAGTAACCATGTAATACTCTTCCATATCAGTAGGTGGCAGCCGGTAGCTAATTGCTTTGTAGATGTCGGAAACAGCGAGGGGCAGTGTGGAGGTAAAAAGGTATCTAATGCTTAAACCAAAAATAAACAAAAGGTGAGTGCCCCTAAGAAAAGGCATTGAAGCTTAGGGAAGGCTATGCAGAACGAGACTAAAACTGAACTGGCTACAAAGTAAACAAAAACAGAATGCTGGACGACAGCAAAGACTTACTGTGGAGCAAAGACGGCGTCCGCAAAGTACATCCGAACATGATATGACAATCAACAATGTCCCCACAAAGAAGGATAAAAACAACTAAAATATTCTTGATTGCTAAAACAAAGTAGATGCGGGAAATATCGCTCAAAGGAAGACATGAAACTGCTACAGGAAAATACCAAAAAAAGAGAAAAAGCCATTAAAATAGGAGCGCAAGACAAGAAGTAAAACACTACACAAAGGAAAACCGCAATAAACTCCAAATAAGTCTGGGTGTGATGTGACAGGTCGTGACAGTACACCTACTTTGAGACAAGAGCTATATTGATGCATGCTTGGTTATGCTTTAAAGTCATATCCAACAATTGCGATGACGACTTTTTACCGTCAACTGAGTTTCGTTTTTTTAATGATGTCTGCTGGTGGTGTGTCTCCGCAAAAAATGTGCCTTGGCTCAAAAAAGGTTGAAAAACACTGCTCTAAACAGCATTCATGTATGTGTCCTTCAGGTCGGCCGGTGTGGCCCTGGAGCCCCTCCACTCCCTGGCTGACGGCTCTGTTTCGACCAATCACAGGGCGAGCTTCGATTTGGGAATTCAGAGCGAGTGGCGGCTGGGCTCCTCAAACGTGGTCCCACAAACACGTCCTGTAACAATTAACTGTGTGTATCTTTTTGTCTTGTGTGTTTATTTCTATAAGAATTCACCAATTTTACACCAAGTGTTTGCCACCACGGCGTGTTTAGAATTGAACATGTGGCCCACAGGCTTGTGACATACAGCATGTAGACTGTACATACATCATATTTAAGCCAAGGAACACTTTGTTCAATGTATTTGTTCCTAAATGGAGCGCACGTACCACGGTGTGAGCATCACTGCCTTCTAACAACCCGTCCTCCTTTCAGGCCCGGTCACCCTGACTCTGGGGGAGACCGCCCTCCATAAGACGGATCACTTCCTGTTTTCCTACCCATGGTTCCACGGGCCCATCTCCCGGGTCAAGGCGGCCCACTTGGTTCAAAGCTCGGGCGCAGAGGGACACGGCGTGTTCCTGGTGCGTCAGAGCGAGACACGGCGAGGAGACTACGTCCTCACCTTTAACTACCAAGGCAAAGCCAAGGTGCGCTCCGAGTGCAACCGTCTTTGTGATTATCCAGCGCTTCTGACTTCCTGTTTGTGTTTGCGTGTGCAGCACCTGCGCCTGTCGCTGACAGACGGCGGACATTGCCGGGTGCAGCACCTGCGCTTCCCTTCCGTCATGGAGATGCTCAACCACTTCCAGCTCTCGCCGATCCCGCTCGATTGTGGAGCCGCGGGTGCCGTCACGCTGTCCAGCTTTGTGGTGGTGGGCTCCAATCCTCCATCACAAGGTGAGGCCCTCCCAAACCCACCTCTAATGTCCAACTGTAAATGGAGTCTGCAACTAACAATTACTTTAATAATCAATTAGACATACAGTTATTTCTTATATGATATTATGTACAGTCGCGATCAAAAGTTTACATACACTTGTAAAGAACATAATGTCATGGCTGTCTGGAATTTCCAATAATTTCTACAACTCTTATTTTTTTGTGATAGAGTGATTGGAGCACATACTTGTTGGTCACAAAAAACATTCATGAAGTTTGGTTCTTTTATGAATTTATTATGGGTCTACTGAAAATGTGACCAAATCTGCTGGGTCAAAAGTATACATACAGCAATGCTAATATTTGGTTACATGTCCCTTGGCAAGTTTCACTGCAATAAGGCGCTTTTGGTAGCCATCCACAAGCTTCTGGTTGAATTTTTGACCACTCCTCTTGACAAAATTGGTGAAGTTCAGCCAAATGTGTTGGTTTCTTCTTGTTTCTTCAGCATTGTCCACACGTGTAAGTCAGGACTTTGGGAAGGCCATTCTAAAACCTTCATCCTAGCCTGATTTAGCCATTCTTTTACCACTTTTGACGTGTGTTTGGGGTCATTGTCCTGTTGGAACACCCAACTGCGCCCAAGACCCAACCTTCGGGCTGATGATTTTAGGTTGTCCTGAAGAATTTGGAGGTAATCCTCCTTTTTCAGTAGACCCATAATAAATTAATCAAAGAACCAAACTTCATGAATGTTTTTTGTGACCAACAAGTATGTGCGCCAATCACTCTACCACAAAAAAATAAGAGTTGTAGAAAGACCGCCATGACATTGTGTGTATATAAACTTTTGACCACAACTGTACATGTTGGAGTCTATGACTTGATTTGGACTCATTTCCAAAAGCTATTAAAGTAAATTGTAACAAAAGAAATAAATATTTTTAGGACGTAATGGTTTTGATTTACTACAAAAAGTACATTACCACACTAAAATATTAATAGACCTAAAGTGCAAGATGTTCTGTAAACATGACTTTCAGCGCAAATTAAAAGGATAGGATAGACTTTTATTCACTCCACAATGTGGAAATTCAACGGTCGCGGTTCAGAGTTACATACTAAAAAAGTACAAAAAATTAGTAAATAGTATAAACTATATACAAAATAACACTAATATTGCACACATACACTTAGGGCCTGATTTACTCAAATCTAAATACCTCACGCTAAGCAGCGTGTGTCTGTAAATAGCGCATACTATTAGTGGGCATGTTGTGTGGGAACTACTAAAACTGCGTGTGCAATTGAAAAGTGGCGCAGACACCCACCATATTATCATGTAAAGGTGCTGTTTGCAACTTCCTTACAGTTACATTTTTCAAAGCAAAAGAACACAGCTTATGTTACTATCAGTGGTTTAACAGAACATATTTGTTTGACAATTGCCTATATTCTTTAGAATTACAAAGTTTATGTTGTAAAAAATGTTTACGTCAACGCGTACGTGCAGGGAGTGCGTGCACACATTCAAAATCAGTCCAAGAGAAGCAACGAACAATTTTCAGTCACGTTGTTGTGATGATAGAATATACATTCAATGACAGCTAACACCAGCTACCTAAATGGCTATGGACGTGCATGTGTTATGTACATACGTCATTACGTACTAGAAGCCGTGAGAGGGCGGGATATTCTGTGTGAAATACATTGGAAAGTTGGCACTCCTTAGGCATCTGTAAATGTTGCAAACTGCCCCTTTAAATGAGGATTTAGCGTGTACTATACGGGGCATCACCACGTAGACACTCATTTAGTGCATGAGCCCAATATGAGAATGCTCACATGATGGCAATAAATAAAATACAAAGTCCGACCTCGTTTTTCCAACTGGGAACGAAATGCACTTAGACATTCAATATTTAGTTTACATTTTTGCTTACAGAGATGAGTCTTTTTTTGTTTTTTTATTTATTTATTTAGGATGATAAAATTACTTACCTTCCAATTACAGTACAACGGTAAACAATTCTACAGTAATGAGAAATAAAAGTTGATATCCTTTTTAGGGATGTAATGGTAAACGGTATAATGATAAACCGCGGTAAAATTCCAGACGGTTAGTAATTCCATTGATATGTTTAATTACCGAAACACCGTCATAATTAATGTATTTTAGGCAACACTGCTTACTTCCTGGAAGTAAAATCGCTGCAGCCCCAGCACATGCGCATTACCGCTGTTAGGCTTGAGGAAAAATGGTGGAAACTACACGGACTTTGCTCTGGAGATGTTCCCTCCGAGTAAATGGAGCCGATTGTTGTGCACAGAATTGAAGATAGACGTATTTGTACCACACTAAAAGTATACATTGGAGGAGAAAAAAATTTGATGTCCTAGTTTCATTTTGAAAGTACAACATTGCGTCCTTCATTCAGCTGCTGTGACTGAGAGTTAGCATGCAACAGGTGATGTGTCGTGAACGTTGCCACAACTTCTTCAAAAATCTTTATTTTGTTTACTGGGTTGCTCACTCGTCCTTTATTTTACTGATAACTTTGTCAGTGCTCCAATAACATAACTAGCTCAAATGTTTTGTTATTTCATCGAATTGACCGCAGGATGTGTTGTCAGTGAGCAACACAGATTGTGTCTTTGATGTGAGAGGTATCACTCCTGTTTATTTTTGTTGGTCAAACTGTTGCACTGAACCATGTTTTTTACATTCCACAAAGTTATTACTTTTAAAACCATTCATGTAACACAGCCTTTTGTTAATGTCTTATCGTTTATAATTAATTCCTAAACAACATATTTCTGCTCAAACTCTTAATGGATCTGACCCGATACAGCATGTACATGTACACACGTTTAGTTCATGTAAATGTACAAAACTTAAAAAATACCTCTCTCTTTGAAAATGTAAAAATAGAGAGCTGACACGTTAATACTATTAATGAACAAAAACACAAATATAAGTCTTTAAATACATGGTTAACGTTTATCTATAGCCTTTTTATTAGACATTACAAATTACATGATGGCGTCATGTTCACATAATGAATACCGTATTTTTCTGATTATAAGTCGCAGTTTTTTTCATAGTTTGGCCGGGGCTGCGACTTAAACTCAGGAGCGACTTATGTGTGAAATTATTAACACATTACATTATCAAATAATATTCTTTATCTCATTCACGTAAGAGACTAGGCGTATATCAGAATAATTGGAACTGCAACTGACGATGACTCTGACGTAAGCGACGTACCGATAGAAGAGGAAGCGGCGCATTGTCTACCTTTGGAGTTGGCAGAGTTGTTTAGAAGCGACACAGAGGAAGAAGATTTCATGGGATTTAGCAGTTAGGAGTGACAGATTGTTTGGTAAACGTATAGCATGTTCTATATGTTATAGTTATTTGAATGACTCTTACCATAATATGTTACGTTAACATACCAGGCACGTTCTCAGTTGGTTATCTATGTGTCATATAACGTACACTTATTCAGCCTGTTGTTCACTATTCTTTATTTATTTTAAATTGCCTTTCAAATGTCTATTCTTGGTGTTGGATTTTATCAAATGAATTTCCCCCAAAAACTACTCTAGTGCAGGGGTCGGCAACCTTTACCACTCAAAGAGCTTGTACAGCCCTTTGAGACACTTGTGATTTAGGGCTATATAAATAAACATTGATTGATTGATTGATTGATTGAAAGAGCCATTTTGACGAGTTTCACAAATTAAAGATAACAATGGGAGCCACAAAACTCTTTTAAAATTTTAAATTAAATAACACTGCATACAGTGCTTTTTTTTAACTTTTGGGCTATGTTTAGACCAGGGGTCTCAGACACACGCCCCGGCCCGCACCTTATTTAAACAATTTAATGTTAGTGCGGCCCGCAAGTATTACATTAACGGCACTTGGCAGCGTCATACTAGCCAACTCTCCCAGTCTTTCCGGGAGACACCCGAAATGTAGGGCGTGTTGGCCCTGCCTTTAGCGCCCTCTACAGTCTGCGCACACAGTGTACCTGCTCAGCCACATGCTAAATGCAGCTTCTGCTTTCATACGAAAGTGACAGCAAGGCATACTTACTCAACAGTCACACAACTTACACTGACGGTAGCCGTATAAAACAACTTTAACACAACATTAGCACTGTTACGTTACAAATATGCGCCACACGGTGAACCCACACCAAAAAAGAATGACAAACACATTTCTGGAGAACATCTGCACCGTAACACAACATAAACACAACACATCGAATACCCAGAATCCCATGCAGCCCTAACTCTTCCGGTCTACATTGTACACCCCCGCTACCACCAAACCCCGCCCACCTCAACCGACGCACGAAGGGGGGTGGGGAGGAGGGTTGATGTGTGGGGTGGTGGTGGTAGCGGGGGTGTACAATGTAGACTGAAAGAGTTAGGGCTGCATGGGATTCTGTGTATTCGTTCTGTTGTATTTATGTTGTTTAACGGTGCGGATGTTCTCCAGAAATGTGTTTGTCATTCTTTTTTGGTGTGGGTTCACAGTGTGGCGCATATTTGTAACGTAACAGTGTAAAAGTTGTTTTATACGGTCACCGTCAGTGTAAGCTGTGTGGCTGTTGACCAAGTATGCCTCGCTGTCTCCTGCATGTGCAAGTAAAGGCTACATACACCATGTGGACGGGCTGGCACGGTGTTTGTACAGGCTATAGAGGATCAGAAAATACAGTGCTATCATGGCACACCCTTGATTAAGTTGTTAGGGTGTAAATTGGAGAATATTTGCCTCGGGAGATTTTAATTTAGTTGTGAGGGTGAAAACTGGAGAATATTTACCCCGGGAGATTTCTAAGAGAGGCACTGAGATCTGTAAGTCTCCTGGGAAAATCGGGAGGGTCGGCAAGTATGCAGCTGAGCCGCATCAGAGTGGTCAAAGAGCCGCATGCGGCTCCGGAGCCGTGGGTTGCCGACCGATGCTCTAGTGCAACTTATATATGTTTTTTTTTTCCTTCTTTATTATGCATTTTTGGCTGGTGCGATTTATACTCCGGAGCGATATATAATCCAAAAAATACGGTAATCCTGATTTATAATCGTGACTTCAATATTTATGAAAATAATCCTAATTATTATTTTGGCCATAACTGTGCAGCGTTACATGTAAGACTAGATTTCATACGACAAAAAGTGCAATTGTGTCCATAAATTGCCATCTTGCACAATTTTCACATTTATTTTTATTTATTTATTTATTTTTATTTATTTCTGTTATTTAGTTTCTGCCATATTACTTTGTTTAGAACGCTTGTGTTGCTTTCAACTTTCTACTTGAGGTACATATATACATTATGAATGTGTTGTCTGTGTTTTTAAATAAAACGTGGTTAAAAGATTCCAGTATAAGTAGTTTTTGAAAATTTTGAGCACATTCAAAAAATATCGCGATAATAATAACCGTGATAGGAAATGTTCATATTGTGACATCATCAATCCTTTTAAATGATTACTTGCATTATTTTTTATTATCGTTTGATTCCATGACATTATAATCACTGTATAGTTCACTCGCAATTTTTACAATTTTATGTATGAAACATTTTGGAGAGAAAAATTGCAATTATATTTTTTCAAAATGGTGCAGCCCTACATATGACACTTTCCAATAATACCTCATGTAGTAGATACATAGATAGATAAATAGTACTTTATTGATTCCTTCAGGAGAGTTCCCTCAGGAAAATTAAAATTCCAGCAGCAGTGTACAAAATTGAGATCGAATGTAAAAAGTAAATAATGGGGGTATAAATGGAAACAAAATAGAAAAATATTACAATAAGAATAAAAATAAAAAGCAACAATGAGAATAAAAATATAACAGTCAAATAAGAATATAACACGAGAAACTAGGCAGTAGTGACATGTTATGAAAAAGAATTGCACTGTTATTGTTTTGCATCCCCTGTCATCCTAGTACCCCCCTCCCCCCAGAGATGAGTTGTACATGTAAATGACAGCAATGGCAGATCTAGTTTTAGTGGCGCCCTGGGCGAGACCTCCTTTTGCCCCTGAAAATTTGGCCATAGTTGTTGGAGGTTGAGGTTCTCTTGGTGTGGCATTTACCTCTTTTTCCCCTTTTGTCCTTTGCCAGGTCAGCACCGCTGGAACTCAGAGCCCAGCTTGGCTCACTGCAGCCTGTCTCGCAGCCAGCCGCAATCTTCCTCGTCTACTTCCTCCTCCTCCACCTGCGCCGGCAGCGCTCACGGCCCCGGCCCTCAGCCGTCTCCTCGCGCCAACAACCCGGCCCCGCCCCCGTCGGCCACCACCCCCCTGCGTCGCAGCGAGTCCATGGGGAGGCGA
Organism: Entelurus aequoreus; assembly: GCF_033978785.1. Classification (NCBI taxonomy): domain Eukaryota; kingdom Metazoa; phylum Chordata; class Actinopteri; order Syngnathiformes; family Syngnathidae; genus Entelurus; species Entelurus aequoreus. The sequence goes on from NC_084747.1 coordinate 34,884,559, forward strand.
CCGCTGCTTCGCCACAGCAACCCGCACCCCCCCGTCATCTCCCAGCGGGACTCGGACTATGAGCTGGAGCCCGAGCGCGGCCGCAAGCGGGCCATAGACAACCAGTACATGTTGCTTTGACCTCTTATGGAGCTGAGGTGCAACTGCAAGAGAATGTGTGATTCCTTGTCTGATTTGGGAGGCTCACAAGCATCCACAGTGAATGTATGTCAAATGTTCTTTTTTTGGGGGGGGGGAACAGTCTGGGCAAGCAAAGAAAACATTTTTTTATAGATTTTATAATAGCGCTAGAAGCTAGCAACTTCCCAACCAGCAGGGGGCAGCAAAAGAGCAGGAGTACCCGCCACAATACAATGAAATGCTAGCTTAGCACGAGTCAAAGGTGAGTGCTGCACTTTTATTTATGATCCACAATGAAGTGGGACGCATTTTGTTGTTATTTTGCTGGCTTTCTGGGCTGCTCTTTTAAGAAAGAATACCATTTATTTTTGGCACAACTCTTATGTAAACGCAAACAAACCCCTTCGCACTCTTGTTTTACAACACCCTATTCTTTTTTTTTATATAGCACATTATTTTATTTTGAGGTGCTTTTGGCGAGACATAGAATGGGATCAAGATTAAGAAGTTCCGTCAATAACGTCCCAGTTGCGTCGACAGCACAAAATTCTACTTTTTATGTTTGGGGAAATTGGAATTTAGACGTACTTATTAGGGAATATTAATGGACGTAATGATCAGTCAATTCCAGTGGTTCTTAACCTGGGTTCCATTGAACCCTGGGAGTTCGGTGAGTCGGCCTCAGGGGTTCGGCGGAGGTCAACACACACCCGACTCATCGTGTGAATACAAACTTCTCCCTATCGGCGTATTACGGATTGATTTGCAGGTTTGTCATTTGTTGTGAGTTTATGCACTGTGTTGGTTTTGTTGTTTGAACAAAGTGATGTTCATGCACGGTTCATTTTGTGCACCAGTAAAAAAAACATGGTAACACTTTAGTATGGGAAACATAATCACCATTAATTAGTTGCTTATTAACATGCAAATTAGTAACATATTGGCTCTTAACTAGTCATTATTAAGTACTTATTAATGCCTTATTCGGCATGGCCTTATAACCCTAACCCTGACCCTAACCCTAACCAAATAACTCTAAATTAAGTCTTTATTACTTAGAATATGTTCCCCTTACTAAAGTGTTACTAAAAACATATAACTTTGTCTTGAATTTGAAAAAAAAAAAACATTTTATTTTTCACTAAAGAAGGGTTCGGTAACTGGTGGGGTTCAGTACCTCCAACAAGGTTAAGAACCACTGGTCAATTCATTGAGAATGGCACTACACGACTTGGCCAAACCAGCAAGGGCGCTGTTGAGTCAGTGTCACGTGACAACATTTCCCGTTTAAGGGTCATAAATACAAAAAAAGAGGGGACAAGAAATGTTGATAGGTATAATGTTTTGGGGGTGGACTAGTAGTTAGCATGAGTGTTCACTATTTATATTAGAATATGACATAACATTCGAACCCAAACTTCTAATATTTCTCTGAAATGTGGACCGTCACATGATCTTCCAGCGGTGTAGTACCAGGACTGACGTGTTGGAGGCGCAGTGCGCTGTAGACCCAAGATGAGTTGCCGGAAAATAAACCGAAGAAGCCACGCTAATACATCTTTTATGTCCACCCGGGTGGTTATTTATTGCCGACTCTATCGCGACAATGATGCATTCCTTAGCACTAGTGTATCTGCCATATATTAACGAGTTGGTCGTCCATTTATAAAGTATGAAAATGTCGCCGTACATTTTTTTCCCCCGTTACTTCTGGCTTCTTCAGTCAGGTCGCTTCCTGATTGGCCACTGTCAGTCCACGTGACCAGCCTGACGTCTAGCGTGTTGACAGCATTATTAGTATTTAACATGACGTCATAGTCCCCATCCCGTTTAATCGATGCTTACTTAAAATCCATTTAAAGTTGCTTAAATGAACTGACTCATTTTTTTTTAAGTTCGTGCCCCTTATGTGTCTCATGCTGCGTTCACTTACAAGCTCGTACAGTTCAAACAGCCATTACTCTTTAGACCAGGCCTGGGCAAATTAAGGCCCGGGGGCCACATGCGGCCCGTTGAGCTTTTCAATCTGGCCCGCCGGACATTCCCAAATAATTTTTTTTAGATCTTTAAGATGGAAATTGTAGCTGCCATTATGATGTGCAGTGATGTTTTCTAATGACCGTAAGTCTTCAACTATACCAAGTATTTCAATGGTTGGAATCTGCGCTTATAGATGATTTACCAGTTACTATGGTAATTTAATTAGTTACTATGGTCATCTAATTAGTTACTATGGTAATATACGTCACAGCAGCTCAGACGAGGCACCAAGCCGTGTGGGCGGGAAGCGTTTCCACAGACGCGAAAGGAGAATTTCACAACAAAGTTCTAAAGCTTAGTGATATATAGAATGAATAGAATAGAATATAAAGTACTTTATTAATCCCCGGGGGAAATTCAGAAAATATCAGTAGGTGGGTTCAATTTGTACCCCTCGCGTTCATATTTCACTGTTTGTTGCCTTTTTGGGGTGTGACATTCATATTTTGTCAATATTCAGTGTTTTATCATTCATAGAAAAATGCAAACAATCCATAATGTTTTTAGCATTCAGTCAGACATTATTGTGAGGTTTTGTATTAGTGTTCCTAAAAATAGATATATCGGCCCCCAGACACATTTTTTTTTCTCTAAATGTGGCCCCCAAGTCAAAATAATTGCCCAGGCCTGCTTTAGACTAATCATTGCAATCAAGCATTAAGTTGTCTTAAAGCGCCCCTTCACTGCTCACATTAACAACTAATAGCAAAATAAAGGAAGCCATTCTTATTCTTTGTTCAATAGACCTCACCACAATCATGTTTTCTGCTAAACCAAAAGTGCTTTAAACCAAAGCAAGTCAGAATTTTCATGGGAAAATGTGCCTTAAAAATATATATTTGTATAAGCTTTATGTTGGTGGAGTCTGCGCTTTAACACTAACGTCCGATTTAGTTTCACCGTTGCATTAATTATCCGACCAACTTTGATGAACTATTCCAATACAAGTGACACACCAGCTGATGTATTCCAGCAACTGTAACATGTTGACCAATCAGGAATTTCTCTTTACTACTAAGTGGATAAAAAAATAAAATAAAAAAAACATAGTGGAGGGTGTAGGAACGTCAAGCAATAATAATTTATAAACTACCATATTACATTTATAACCTCACACATAAAGAGAATTTGTGGGTTAATGTATTTTGGGGGGCTTTTTACAACAGTTCCTCTGAGGTTTGTCTTTCTTTTATTTGCATCAAATGCCCTCTTTTTCTTTGTTCTCCTGCTTTTTTCAATTTTATTCCCAGTTCAAAGTTTCGTTAGCCCCCACCCCATCATTGTGCCTTTTAAAAAAAAAAAAAAATGTCCAAATGACTTTTTGTACGTGTTCTCAATACTGTTTGTGTTTTTACCTCAGCACTGTAAAGCTCCACCTTGACAACAACCACGAAGCTTCCTAAAAAAAACACTTGTGTTGTCTTTGCAATCCATTTCATTCAGCCTTTTTAAATTATATATCAACTGTATATCTGACTATTTTGTAAAATAAACCTAACCAGACTAAAACCTCATGCCATTCTTTTTTTTTTTTTGCTATATTCCTATCAAAAAAAAAACCAGCAACAGACAATTCAGTTTTTAAAACTTTTTTTATTTTTAAATTTTTTTTGGCTCATTTTTTAAATTATTTATATTATCTACAAAGTAAAAGTTTTAACTTAAAAGTTACATTAGGGTCAGGTGAGAAATGGGTTCTGATCACGGTCATATTTTTTATTTTCATAAATAACGCTCCTCGTGTCCTCACAACTTGTTTGTTGTAGTTTTAGTTTGGTTAGAAACTTGTCATGAAACAGCAGCAGCAGTCCTGAAACAGCAAGATTAATACTGTCTGTTTACCAGGCGCAGACAAGTTCGGGTGGGATTCTTCTTCTTGGATTTATAGATTAGTTTTCTCACTTTGTGATCGGCCCCTTGTGGCAACAACACATCACTGCATCACCAACTTGTTAACATTCTCTTATTGCCTTGTCTGGGAGGAAGGAGGAGGAGGAGGAGGAGGAAGGTAAGATAATATGAAACATGAGGATGATGAGCTAAGAGAGGTGGTGGGGGGGAAGGGGAGGAGGAGGAGGAGGAGGGCTTCTTGTCTCTTCATGAATGAAATGTTTCACTTGAGGACTTCAGCTCACTGGCGCCCTCTATCTACAGCTGCTGCTGGTGATGAGGCTGCACTGCAAGTCAAACAAAGGAAAGACAAATGAGGACTTTGTGGACTGAAGAAGTGAAGTAAATTATATTTAGATAGCGCTTTTCTCTAGAGACTCAAAGCGCTTTACATAATGAAACCCATTACCTACATCTAAACCAGTGTAGGTAGCACTGGGAGCAGGTGGGCAAAGTGTCTTGCCCAAGGACACAACGGCAGCGACTAGCGGGGATCGAACCTGGAACCCTCGGTTGGCCGCCCAAGAAGAAGAAAAGGGTTACCTTGTGGATGTGCCAGGTAGGAGAAATGTGTGGTGGAAGAGACGGGGATGTGGTTGAGGGTCGTCTGAGCCATGGGGGCCTGGGGGCCTCCCGGCGGGCCCTGGGTGGCCATCAGCATCATTTGGGGGTGGGCGGAGGCTGGGTGGTGAGACGGCACCATGCCAGACTGCATGTGAGCCTGACGGCGACAACACAGAGTGTGAATGACTCAGTGAGAGTGGAAGCGAGAGACAAAGCTGCCAATGGAAATGATTACGCCTTCTCTGAGTGGCTTGAAATGTGTCAGCGCTTACACAAACACTACAATCACAACTTGTGCTGCGTAGTAAACGTCACAGTGAGATCCGTCTACAACATCGGGTCTTACTCACCAGCAATGACTTCTTGCTAGAGAGTGACACAACTTAAGGGTTCCAAGGAAGAAGGTGAGTGTGGACAGGAAGTGGATGATTTTCATTGAATTAAAGAAATGAAACGTGTCTGCATCGTACTGAGCCAGCAAAGAATGTTAAAATAATTCTACCAGCAGACATTTATCCATTCAAGTATGGACAAGCTGCTGATGGTGTGTTTGACAGAGAAGCAGCTTGAAGGAGGCACTGTAGAAGTCCACTCTGAGGTGTATGCTGTACATTATGTCATAAAACTACTGTATTTTTCGGACTATAAGTCGCAGTTTTTTTTTTCATAGTCTGGCCGGGGGGGCGACTTATACTCAGGAGCGACTTATGTGTGAAATTATTAACACATTACCGTAAAATATCAAATAATATTATTTAGCTCATTCACGTAAGAGACTAGACGTATAAGATTTCATGGGATTTAGCGATTAGGAGTGACAGATTGTTTGGTAAACGTATAGCATGTTCTATATGTTATAGTTATTTGAATGACTCTTACCATAATATGTTACGTTAACATACCAGGCACGGTCTCAGTTGGTTATTTATGCCTCATATAACGTACACTTATTCAGCCTGTTCACTATTCTTTATTTATTTTAAATTGCCTTTCAAATGTCTATTCTTGGTGTTGGGTTTTATCAAATACATTTCCCCAAAAAATGCGACTGATACTCCAGTGCGACTTATATGTTTTTTTCCTTCTTTATTGTGCATTTTCGGCCGGTGCGACTTATACTCCGGAGCGATTTATAGTCCGAAAAATACGGTACTTGCCGTAGTTTTGAAGCAATGCATGATGGGAATCCGGGTGTTGTGTGTCAGTGTATTAACGTGCCGGCTGGAATAAACACACGCTGAGAAATAGCTCTGTGCCTGCCTACTTTATGGGTTATAGATAAACCTATGGATAACGGAGACATATAAAATAGTCTCCTTTTCAGGTAAGAGAGGACGCTAAAGGAAGTGCCTTTAAGACACGCCCCCAATATTGTTGTCCAGGAGAATGGTTGCCCCGGGAGATTTTCGGGAGGGGCACTGAAATTCGGAAGTCTCCCGGGAAAATCGGGAGGGTTGGCAAGTATGGTTGTTAGTAGTACATTGCATTGTTTGTCCTTTTGAAAGGCATGTGACATGTTGAAACTGTGCTGAGCACCAATTGATTGAAATGGGAGATGTTTATCCAAGATGCAAGTGTTTTTATTTAAGAGCTCCGTCACAGAACCAATTAAGCTTGTAAGTTGAGGTACGGTACTAGTAAATAGAAAAGTATGTTGTTGTATGAGGGAAATGCTTATTTAATAAATACTGTGCAACGGGAAAGTATTGACAGTGCTTCTCTTTTCCCACATTTTGTTGCGTTACAGCCTTACTTAAAAATGGAAGACATTTTTGTCCTCAAAATTCTACACACAATACCCCATTGTGAGAATGTGATTGTTTTTTTTGTTAAGATTTTAGCAAATGTATTAAAAATAAAAAACTAGGATCACATGTTCATTAAGTATTCACAGCCTTTGCCATGAAGCTCAAAAGTGAGATCAGGTGCATCCTGTTTCAACTGATCGTTCTTGAGATCTACAACTAATTGGGGTTTGACTGTGGTAAATTCAGTTAATTGGACATGACTCGGAAAGGCACACACCTGTCTATACATAAGATCCCACACTTAACATGCATGGCAGAGCACAAACCAAGCTGGAAGTCGAAGGAATTGTCTTTAGACGTCTAAGACAGGATTGTCTAGGGGCACAAATCTGGGGAAGAGTACAGAAAAATATCTGCTGCCTTGAAGGTCCAAATGAGCACAGTGGCTTTCATCATCTGTATAAAACCACCAGGACTCTTCCTAGAGCTGGCCGGCTGTCTAAACTGAGCGATCGGGGGTAAAGGCCCTAGTCAGGGAGGTGACCAAGAACCTGATGGTCACTGTCAGAGCTACAGCATTGCTCTGTGGAGAGAAGAGAACCTTCCAGAAGGACAACCATATCTGCAGCAATCCACCAATCAGGCCTGAGTGGGCAGATGGAAGCCATTCCTTAGTAAAAAAGTACATGGCAGCCTGCCAGGAGTTTACCAAAATGCACCTAAAAGACTCTCAGACTATGAGAAACAAAATTCTTTGGCCCGATGAGACAAAGATTGAACTCTTTAGCGTGAATGCAACGCATCATGTTTGGAGGAAACCAGGCACTGCTCATCACCAGGCCAATACATTCCTACAGTGACGCATGGTGGCATCATGCTGTGGGGATGTTTTTCAGAAGCAGGAACTGGGAGTCAGCATAGAGGGAAAGATGAATGCAGCAATGTACGGAGACATCCTGGATGAAAACCTGCCCGAAAGCGCTCTTGAACTCAGACTGGGGCAACGGTACATCTTTCAGCAGGACAACGACCCTAAGCACACAGCCAAGATATCAAAGGAATGGCTTCAGCTAAGGTTGCACAAGTAATCCAATTTGAATCGTGATCACAACTTCGGCAGCTGGATTAAATGAGGGCAATCGTCGATGATACTAACATCTAAAAAACAGGCTCCGCTGCATGTCAAACCAAGCACGTTCACTGCCAACCACCAGGGGGCGAACAAAAGACCGTGGACTTATGTGAGAGAAGAGTGAGAGACAACAGAGGGTGAAGGTAGGTCGGCTAGCAGCCCCTGAAAATATTAGGAATATTACCTCGGGGTGCTGTGTGTAGAATTTTGAGGACAAAAATTAATTTATTCCATTTTTGAAAAAGGCTGTAACGTAACAAAACGGGGAAAAAGTTCAGCGCTGTGAATACTTTCTATAAAAAAAAAGCAAACGTAAAAAAATGTAACGTCACAAGGGAAAAAAAGTTAATTATAAAAATTTAAACCAGAATATTGTTCGTTTTACGATTGTGAAGTCAAAATATTACGTATATATTACAGGAACTACGTAACTTTAGAGAAATTTACTTTAAATATATGAATAAAGTAAATTAATTGAATACATTTTATTACTCGAGTGATTACATTACAAAAATGAATTTATAACCTTATTAGAAAAACAGCTAAAATAAGAGGAATAAAGAGAATTAGACTGAAATATCATTAATTGTTCGAAATGTAACATTGTAATTTTTAATTACAGTATTTAGAAAGGCATAATAGGTTGAATAATCCATCCATCCATCCATTTTCTACCGCTTGTCCCTTTTGGGGTCGCGGGGGGGTGCTGGAGCCTATCTCAGCTGCATTGGGCGGAAGGCGGGGTTACACCCTGGACAAGTCGCCTCCTCATCACAGGGCCAACACAGATAGACAGACAACATTCACGCTCACAGCCCGAGATTGAACACAGAACTACTCAGGACCTTCGTATTGTGGGGCACATGCACTAACCCCTGTCCACCGTGCTGCCCCATGTTGAATAATAATAATAATAACAATTATTATTAATAATATAATTTTATTGTAGTAAAATGAAAAAGTCAAATATATTTATATAGCGCTTTTTTTCTCTAGAGATTCAAAGCGCTTTACATAGTGAAAGACATTATCTACATTTAAGATGCATTCAAACCAGAGTGGACGACACTGGGAGCAGGGAGGGGTACAGTGTCTTGCCCAAGGACACAACGGCAGAGACTAGGATAGCGAAGGCTGGAATCAAACCTGGAACCCCCAAGCTGCTGGCACGGCCGCTCTACATAATGAGCCACAATCTAAATAAAGAAAGATGTGGTACTACAAATATTTATTGAAAGTATTATTACTTCAATAATAATAATAATAATAAGTTCCATTTACTTTTCAGACATGTTCAAGGTGAGAACTTGAGTGGTGGCTAAAAGACGCTAGAATAGTAGAAAGCGGTCAGTAGGGGGCGTACCTGCTGCACATGGGCCATGTGGTTGGGATTATAGCCATGCTGCACCTGCTGAGGGTGGATGTAGACGGTCTGCTGGGCAGAGGGGAAAGACGCCTGTGGTGACTGGGGGTTGGGGCCCGGGGTCATGGATGGAGGCGTGGCGGCTAGAGCGGAGTACATCTGCTGCTGAGGCTGGTTGGCGAGGTGGAGGGCCTGGGCGGCGGCTGCTGCTGCTGTGGTTCACAAGAAGAAGGTATGTTCACCTCAACGAGAAGACCCATTAGGACGCAACGGTACTCACCTGCTGCCGCCTGAGGGTGCTGCGGGTGCTGGACTGGGCTGGCGGCAGGGTGGTTGGAGGGACCTCCATGCTGAGGGGGCCCCCCTTGCTGACCCTGGCCTGTGGGCGTGGCAGAGGGCTGAGGGTGCTGAGGGTGAGGGTGCAACGTGGCACTGGGGTGGGTGTACTGCTGGGGCATGGGGCAAGAAGACACTGGTGGGGACAAAACACAAACAACCCATGAAACAGAACCTCATCAAGATGGGACTACAAGGGCGAGGTAGGGGGCGGGACTTACCATACATGGTGTGTGTCTGCTCTGGGTACTGTGTGGTTGAGGAGGACACCAAGGTGGGCTGTCCGTGTGCGTGCGGCGCCATCATGCGGGCGCTGCCTTGCATTACGGGACTGAACACATGTTGCGCCTAGAAGACACACACCTTATTTTAGCTTGTTCTCTCTTGTGTGCGTGCGTGTTTGTGTGTGTGTGTGTGTGTGTGTGCGTGCGTGCTACTTGCAATATAAATCATTCCTATTACAATTAGTGATGGGTAGCTTTTTACTTTTGAATCGATATCGCTATTCAGATGTGTTAATAAATGTCAATTTGAAAAAAAAAAATAATAATCTAAACTATTTTTAATTTAACACTGAGCTGTGCTGCCAGTTATCTTTTCTTACACTTCTGTGTCTCATTTGCAAGCACTGTATTATATAGTAGTCTTTGCATGCACTTGCAATTCCAAGACATTAGATGGCAGTAGTGTACACGTGTTTCCATAGCCTGGAGGAAGTCTTTGCCATAAAGTGGAATATGCCACTCCTGCAAATTGTTTAAACTGTGATTATTGCAATTATTACACACCAGCTGTTTGATTATGTGCATCTTAGTTGTAGTTATGATTACTAAGTTCTCATGTGTTGAAATCGCCATATAAAATCGCTAATGCTAATTGGTAACATGTCTACAGCGAATTCAATTAGCATCAAGCTAGCACACCTATACGAAATTTTGAGCGCATTCTTCCTGCTTTGTTGGCATGAAAAAATTGTCACATTACCTAGATGCAGTCTGGCTAAGTCCACTCTGAGTGCTTGACTGCTTGTATACCGGCCAAGTGCTCGAGTGACATGTCAATAAAAGGTAACAATATATGGCAACAATACATTTTTACATTAATTGGTACCCAGTAGTACCGACGGACTTAGGTCAGTATAAATACAGAATTTTGTACCCATCCCTAATTACAATACAGTCAAACTACAAAGCGATACGGTATGATGGCATTAACTCCATTATGATGCGATAAAATGCTCTGATTACAATTCAATACTGTATGATACGAATCACTGATTACGATGAATCCAATAGGATTATCCTTGTTACAATGCAATACTTTGAGATTTACTGCAGTTATATATATGCCTGACCAGGGCTCAGAAAATCTGCAAAGACTCCTCCCACCCCCACCAAGGACTGTTTTCACTGCTGGACTCTAGAAAGAGGTTCCGGAGCCTCCGAAGCAGAACCTCCAGGTTCTGGAACAGCTTCTTCCCTCAGGCCGTAAGACTCTTAAACGCATCATAATTAAATTATCCCCTCAACTCCCCCCAAAATGGATTAACTCGCTGGAATAAGAAAGACAATATAACATGCATCCATAAACGTGGACACATATGAAAAAGTGCAATATATTTATCTGTACAGTAATCTATTTATTTATATATATTTATTTATTTTATATATATATATATATATATATTATTTATATATATTAATTTATTTATATATGCACCTTATTGCTTTTTTTTATTTTTTATCCTGCACTGCCATGAGCTTATGTAATGAAATTTCGTTCTTATCTGTGCTGTAAAGTTCAAATTTGAATGACAAATAAAAAGGAAGTCTAAGTCTATAGGTGATTCAATTCACAATTATACAGTAGGAGAATTTAAATTGAAATTTAAAGTTTCCTTGAAAGCACCTTTATTAGGTTGACTTGCAAAACATTTGTTTACCACAAAAGTAGCATAACCTTTAAGGTCAGGAAGAATGCTGTTAGTAAGGTTTTGCTCCACAGGTCAATCTGAACATTTACTTTAGCTTTCAGGCACTTTTCCAATTTTTTTTCTGCTATGTCTCTGCCAAGTATGTGTGTTGTAAAGCAGAGTTACGATGCATGCTGCCAGACTTTCATCATAATTTGTTTATGAGCGCAGGAGAATAGGAAGCAGCAAATACACCTATGTGGCGGGGTAAATTGAATTTGTTTATAAATGCCCATCCATCCATCCATTTTCTACCGCTTGTCCCTTTTTGGGGTCACGGGTGTTTATAAATGTCTCTCAAATTAAAAAATATAAAAAACGTGAGACAGGTTAGTTTTACCCTTCTGATGATGTGGTGTTGCAATTATAATTCTCAACTGCTACACCCACTTCCTCCTTTTGCTGCATGTGTGATGTAAGCCCGTTGGACCACATTAAAAGTTGTCATGTCTTTAGCTTTAGCATTAAATAAACGATTCCTTGAGGCAGAGAAAATTACTTGGATTATTTTTTGTAAAGAAGTAATAAGGTAGTATTAGCTCTGGCCAACTCACAGTTGTGTAGATGTTTCAATGACTCGCCTGCTGATGACGTCATAGCGTGAAAAATGAAACGTATCGTCTTCTGTTTCTCCCAGGTGTACACATATTACGATGCAGAGCATGTTAAATACATCCAGTTTTGTTTTGGTGGTGAGAAATCCAACTTTCTTCATCTCACAAAGAAAAGCACTAAATTGGCTCTCCTTTGTAACTAACTCCCAAACCCTCTTCATATGTGCGCTGTGAAAGAGCTTTGACTGGATATATTCCCAATTTGTCCTGTCCATCCACAAAACAAAATTAAATATGATTGGATTTGGTTTCTGGCAACTTTTTCGTCTCATTTTTATTTATTGACTAAAATGTCAGGTAATTTTGGCATTGTCTTAATCAATGTGCATTTGTTTTTATTATAGGTTGTTGACAATAACTAAGACAAAAGTTATTTGTTAACAAAATTAACACTGGTTACAGAACTGAAGATTCACTATAATTCAAATACAATACTCAGATTAAAAAGCAACAGTGAAATTCACTCAGATTACAATGCGATATATCACAGTAAGTATGATGCCGTATTGTCCGATATATTGTGTTTCCGATTCACACAGATTACGAGACGGTACGGTATGCTGTGGTACCACTACTATTTGACTGATTTTTATTGTTACTTAACTATTTTTATTTTAAAATTATTAAAAAAATGTACATCCAACATCAAGCGTTCATAAACCGTAAAAGACCTGTGACTGGTAGTGCGGCATCTGCTGGACCAGCGGCTGACTGGCAAACTGTTGCGGGCTGCAGGTAAAGTACTGGGCAGAGTAGGCGGGGCTCTGCGTGATGATTGGCGGACCCGCTGCCGTAGCAGGGTGCATGATGGGTGTGCCTGGTGGGTGATGCTGGTCTGACCTCTGCTGGTTCATGTTGGGCACTGACCATAGCGAATAGACAAAAATGAACATATCGCAAAATGCAACTTTAGAAGGGGATGCTGTGAGTAGAGAAGGCACATAGTTCTCACCTTTACCTGGTCTGTATGGTTTGGTCTGGTTTACAGTCATGTGAGGCATCTGGACCTGGTACATCGCTGGAGACTGCAATGGGAGTAATATGAAGATGGAAGGAATGATTTTTATACTTAATTAGGTGACATTTCTTGCACAACTTAAGTATTCTTCTATGTTGACTATACACCTTTGAATGGTCTTAACAAAAAGGGCACAAGCATGTCAAGACTGTAGGCGTCATGTCTTACCTTGACTCACATGCAATCTATATTTTACGCTTACAAACAAACTTTCCTGTCAATAAACCCCATGCACAGCAAGAACTGAACTGCTAGCAGCTTTAAAAGAAAAGTCCAGAAGAGGATGAATTGCAATAAGAAGTTGGCAAACCAACATCTGAATGCGTTAAAAAGTGACAAGCAAGCAAACTTCTTAAAGGCTGATTGGGCTTTAACAAAAATGTAAACAAAAGGATATCATGAAAAAAAGAATGGAAATTTAAAAAAAATTCACAAACCTTCCATATTATGCTTTTCTAATGGAGCGAGAGAGAGACAGTGAGAAAGGAAGAGGAGGAGGGGGGAAGAAAAGGGAAAATCTGTGTATTGATGTTGGATCACCAAGTTGTTCTTAAAGCAACACGATGAAAATTACACTTGAAAGCCGTCACACATGTCCGCTCGCAAAGAGGCGCATGTCTCACCTGCACGCCGGGACTAACTGGTGTAAGAGGATACATCTGGGGGAAGCACATTGTCTGACTGTAGACGGTAGGGGGCTGCTGGACCACTATGGAGGGGCTTGGCTGGCCTTGGGGCCGGGGTGGCGTTGGGGTGTTTGCTGGTTTAGGCTGCTGAGAGCAACATGGAAACATTTGTCATGCTTTATATTAAATATCCTCAAATAATATTCTCTGCTCTGAAAACACAGTATTAATATTTGTTTTAAGAAATAGAAAGCTATGTAGCGGTATTTACACTTACAAGAACTCATACCATGTGTCACAAACTAGAAGACATCTTTACCACAACACACAACATGTGCCCAAATAACCGCCTTTCTCCTAATAAAGGTCTGGTCATTAAAAACTCCTAAAAGAAGTATTTAAAGTGATTGGCTGCCCCCTCACCTGTGTGTTAAACCTTGGCTTGAACTCATTAGCGTTGGGGTTTAAGGTTGACTTCCTCACTTGACTAGGAAAAAAAACAACAAATTATTATTTTTTGCACTATTTGACTGTATTGACAGACTCATACAGCTCTACTCACTCTTGCACCGCCTCCTTTTTGTCCTCTTTTTCTTCATGCTTGGGCCCGCCAAATGTGGACATGGCCGTTGTCTGAACCCCTTGCGACGTCACATCCAGCCCAACCCTCTTCTGATCTGGGCCTGAAGGAGACGGGGACAGTGCGGCGGGGCTGCCGGGCTTACTCGTGTTGATGGTGCCTGTGGACGGGGCGGAGTCGCTATGGTCTTCGGGGCTCACTATGGGGGATTTATCCAAGGGGGCGTCTGCAAGCTTGGCCGCGGGATCTCTTGAAGGCTTTGTGATCATGTTGTCAGAGGCAGGGTCCGAGTTGGAACTAGACTGCAACTGAAAGATGAAGAAAAGTCCATAGGAAGAGTTAGGCTGTGTTTACAATCAAATACACCGGTCTGCACACTTCAATAAGTATACGGAGTACTGGGGCGGTCTTCCAATAGTCCAAGATTTGTCGTTTCAATTTGGAGGAGTTCTGATGGTCGGACAATAAACCCCATTCCTCTCACCATCAGAGCTCAGGCGAGTTGAGTACCTGCTGAGGCCCCTCGCGTACAGCAGGTGGGAGGATAGCTTGATTGCATTCATCATGTCTACTTTAAATATTAGTAAAATATTCTTGTGTGCAGACAAATAGTTTGAAGAGCACAAGAGATCACTCTGACTTGCTTAAAATTTCAGCTGTCACTTCAGGCTTTTCCTTAGAACAGCCGTTGCTTCCTGGTAAAACTGGCCGTGTTTTGTGATCTCTTACTCTAAGAAGACTTTGTCTGCACATAAGAATCTTTTTACCAATGGTGTTGGGAGGATGTTTCTACATAGAAATGTAAGGCTCATCGAAACGCACCGCTGCCAGACATGGAACTATTTGGAAAATGGACACGGCGTTGCATCACCGCCAAGGTGTAGCTTTCCGCTTGCAGAGGTCATGATTCAGCCGAAGGATCATATACAGAACCTTTGCAATGACTTTTACTTCCTTTATTTACTCAAGTTTGATGTCTTCGTAGTGCTACACCAGAGTAAAGGACCTCACCAAACAATCCAAAGCATTAAAACGGGAGGTGGAGAAGCTTAAAGAGGAGGATGCAACATTGTGCCAACAGTCGAATGACAAGCAGCAAGACAAACACCCATTGGGACAACAGCAGTGTTGTGAAGATCATTACAATGAAGATAGAAACATTGTGGCAGCAGTTGCAACTAAATAACACTGATTTGAAGAACTTCAGGGAGGAGATGGCTGAATTGAGACAACAGCTAGACACAACAAGATATCACCAGTCTGGGGAATTTCAATGTATTGGAAAACATCAAAGAGGAAGTGGATCAGTTTACATGACAGAATGACATTATCATTGCAGGGCTACGCATCAATCCTTGTTCCTATGCAATAGCAGTTAAACGAGGAGAACCTGATGACAGACACTGCTTCAACAGATCAACAAGTGGTCAACTTTCAACATCTTGAACCTTTTTTTTTTTTTTTTTTAAATAATTATTATTTATGTGTTTAATATTTGTTTACTTACTTATAGTATACCATTTATTTATTCACTGGTCTGTTGCAAACAGAACAAGGAAATTGGATAATATTGCTATGATATGAAAAGGGGTATGATTAAACAGGCTCTGCTTCTTCCTACTCCTTTTCAGACGTGCTGTAATGGAACTGGAAATATGTGATGCATTACATTACATTGTATCGTATGCATGTTCGAAATAAACTGAAACTGAATCTCTACTTTATTTGAATATCTGGATGGTTTAACCTTTTTTGAGGTGGAAAAAGTTGCAAATAAGATCTGTTTTTTTGCACTTAAAATTAAAGACAGTATTATTTTTATACCTGTAAGTACTTTAGAAGAATAACCTTATAGCAGGGCTATTCAACTACATAATGAAGAGAGCTGCAGTTTCAAGACTGATGTCTGATGTTTACTTAATTGCAAAGTAAACACATCGGCTTCCACACTGCACTGTCAATAAATTCATTATTCTGTCCTCGCTATTTGTTTCCAGCTAGACAGATAGTTAACAGTATGTAGAAACAGAAGCTCCAGAAGTTTTGTTGGGGATTGATGTTCCTTCTATTGAATTATTTTCCTTCCTCAGTTTTACTTCTTTACACTTCTTTTATTTAGGTTTGTAAGACTAAAAATAAAAACATACAATAAACATTACAATTCATCAATTGTGTGTTTTACATAAATAAAATAGAAGGTTTAGTGTTAATTAGGGCTGTGAATCTTTGGGTGTCCCACGATTCGATTCAATATCGATTCTTGGGGTCACGATTTGATTCAAAATCTATTTTTTTTCAATTCAACACGATTCTCGATTCAAAAACGTTTTTTTCCTGATTCAAAACTATTCTCTATTCATTCAATACATAGGATTTCAGCAGGATCTACCCCAGTCTGCTGACATGCAAGCAGAGTAGTAGATTTTTGTAAAAAGCTTTTATAATTGTAAAGGACAATGTTTTATCAACTGATTGCATTAATGTAAATTTGTTTTAACTATTAAATGAACCAAAAATATGACTTATTTTATCTTTGTGAAAATATTGGACACATTGTGTTGTCAAGCTTATGAGATGCGATGCAAGTGTAAGCCACTGTGACACTATTGTTCATTTATTTTTTTATTTTTTATAAATGTCAATGAGGGATTTTTAATCACTGCTATGTTGAAATTGTAACTAATATTGATACTGTTGTTGTTGGTTTGTTCTGTGTCGTGTTTGTGTCTCCTCAATTGCTCTCTTTATTGCAGTTCTGAGTGTTGCTGGGTCGGGTTTGGAATTGGATTGCATTGTTATGGTATTGCTGTGTATTGTATTTGTTGGATTGATTTATTTTTTAAAAAAAATTGTTTTTTAAATAAATACATTTAAAAAAAAAAAATCTATTTTTTAAAAGTGAGAATCAATTCTGAATCGCACAACGTGAGAATCGCAATTCAAATTCGGATCGATTTTTCCCCACACCCCTAGTGTTAATACATTCCTAGAATAAACTACAGATGTTTACGCATATAGAAATTAAACAACATCCACATCAAACATTGCACACAATGAATGTGACTCATCACAATTAAACTTAAGGTGTAGCGTTATCGCGAGGGATGATACTCGAAACCGGTTTTCCCGGTTGTTCGATAAGAAAAGAACAGAGTCCTCTGACTCGAATCCCTTTTTGAGAACCGGTACCCGTTATCGAGACCACTATAATAAAGAAAAAGAGTTAGTTCTTTATTCAAATCCCGTCCCGACCAGAAATGCTCCGTGGGACATCACAAGAAATGACGTCACGTAGCTCAGTCATTAGGCGCAGATAGCGAAAGCAGGAAAACAACGGACCGGAAAAAGCGCTCCAAGGTGTAATAAAGTTCAAAACAAAAAGGTATAATCCAATGAATAACTTTACTGAGAGATTTGAGCAGGGTACAAACACATGACGAACACTTTTACAACCAACCGGAAACATAGCAACCAGGCTAGCAACGCACCTCCTTTACGGCAGCTGTCGCAACATTCTTAAAGCAACCGCAGCACATACATATATATACAACCTATATCTCCCTTTTTTAACTTTTGTTTTTCTTTCCCTGTAAACAAAACAAAATCACACTGTATATGTGTTGTCTGTCTAATTATAAATAATGCAGATGAGGCGTGTTGGCTGAGTTCTTGACGTTTACTTTCACAGCGTGGCAACATGCAACACTTTTCGGGGCTAGCGCGCATGCTCGTCACTCCCGTTGCATGCTGGGTAGTGTAGTTGTTATTTTCCCTAGCTCATAACATCACATCTTTCCCCCTATAAAGAAAGATTTTAACTCAATAAAGTGTATTTATTTTTTTAGCTTTAACTTTTAATTTTTTAGCATTGTAACCACATTTGCAAACAACTTTTCTCTTCATAGAATTTTCTTTCAATAAAGAAATAAAGTGCAAAAATGTCAAAGCATCATAACAAACAGTTATGTCAAATAGCAGCAGAAGTGCACTTTTTGGAGAGCTGTATTATTTTCAGTTTTGTGCCCAAGGGACTGATTTTATTTAACACTATATTATTATTTATACACCTACAGTGATCACAGAGACAGGTTGTTTTTGTGTTACTGTATATATTTGTTTTTCTGAAAAATCCCACTTAATATACTTTGGGTAACAACAGTCAATATTTCGTTATTTTATTTTACTTTTTTAGGGGGGTAACAGTCAATATTTATTTATTTATTTATTAGATTTTATTTTTTTCTTATATAATAAAAGTGAGCTTTTGTTAAATCAAATGTGTGTTTTTTTCCATATACAACAACCCATCTGGACTCAATAAGAGAATCGATAAGGAATCGGTTCGATAAGAGGATTCGATAACAGGCTCGAACTCGATAATTTCTTATCAAACATCATCCCGAGTTATCGCCCTCTACTGGTCAAATTATCACACATGTATTAAACGAGCTTTAATCGCCAGAGTTACTCTTACACAAAAAACAACAAGACCACGAATACACAAGACACCATGAAGTCAGCAATTTCAATACAAAACAAACCAAATATCTTCATGCACAATATCTACTTACTCAATTTTGTTATGAAACTTACAAGTGTGGATTTCCACCGTCATTGCTGCTTGTCTAGAACACTGAAGCTTAAAAGGTCCGCCAGGGAACAATGACTTGAGCAGTCGTTTGGGGCAGAACATTCATACTTTGTTGTCAAGTCGTTGTTAAATGTCAGATTTTTGCAATTTGTTTTGATTATTTGAAGGGTTTAATGAGTACCGGTAGTCTTTTTTTACTCACATATGCCTTGCTTTTGCCCCCTGTGGGATGGCGGGAGTACGGCATACATGAGCCTCCCTAGTTTAAATGGTTTCATTATGTCTATTTGGGCGATGTTCGGCGGACCAAATGACAAGCTTTGGCGGGCCGAATGTAGCCCCCAGGCCGCCGGTTGACTAGGCCTGCCTCATAGTGACTAAATCTACATCCATGTGACATTACTGACACCTATTGACCAGCCAGTAGACAGTTATACATTATCACAATTTGTTTATTTCTCTTTAAAAAAACAACAAAAATGCCATAGATTCAACTGATTGTCAACTGTATAAAGGTGATGATCATTTATGTGCATTTTTTCCAACTTATTCTGGTCTGATATGTACACTTGAACATAACGATTTCAAATAGTAATTATTATTTATTCTGCAAAAGCAATTTTTTATCTAATGCATTACATTTTTCTCTAAAAATCAATTCTAACAAATCAGATTTGACTAAGAAAATCCTTCATCGCAGACAGCCAGCCCTACAGTCAGGCTTTCCAATATTGACTCCGTCGTTGCGCACTTATCAAAAATGATGAGTGCAATATTTATCGGATTCTCCTTCTCTCCTTTTCAATCGGGAATTGCAACCATTCGAATTAGTCCTTTCTCTTTTATTACATAGCCAAGACGGCGACCATTACAATCCGTGTACTGACCGAGCTATATGCAATTAAAAAAGCTAAAAGTACGCAAGTGTGCGAATTGAAGCACAGCCTTAAGAGGCGTGACAGCAACATGAGCATTTTTCAGCATTTCAGTAAAGATACTCACCCTAAAATCTTCACTAAATTTCTTTAAATTGTCTAGTTGTTTTCTGTGGTCAGGTGCGAAAGAGGGAGGACCTGTAAGGGACAGAAAAAATATTTAGGGATATGACCAAAAACCCAAATAAGTTGTGTTTTAGTGCTTTAAGGAATGCAAACTACCTTTACACACTGCTCTGTTGACACTGGTTGAACTGTCCTTTATGTTGTCTTTGTTGGCTTTGGGGGACGTCTGTCTCGTCTCCTGGACGCGACATTCTTTTACTGCACAGAGAAGTCACAATTTGACTGTACAGTAAAATGAAGCAGTTGTGAGGGCCTGTGCCCAAACTTTAAATGACTTACTATCTCCAGCAACCATGCTGGGGGCAGAACTAGCAGCAGTCGGGGAGGACGCGGACCTCGGCGTGGCAAAAGTGTCCACAGGAGCTGTTCCTGTCTGTGGGGATGCGGAGGAAGGGGACGCTCCGGCCATGCTGTTCTGACGAGGGGAGCGCGGTCTGTGAGCTAAAGAAGAGAGATTACACTTAAATTGTGTAGATATAATTGTGGGTTTTTTTCTCCATTCCTTTGTCCTGTTCTCCAAGAACAGGTCAAAGCACCTACAAATGACATGATCTTTGGTGTTCACTGGTCTAACCTGTAACGTGGTGAACTGAACCAAACTATGCTAGTAAACATGGAAAACAGCAGACGGTCTACCTCCACTAACTACAGAAGACCACGTTCCTCCTGAGGAGTTTCCTCTGTTGGATGGAGTCACTGGGAGATCTCCTGGGGAATTGTGGGAAATTAGATCCACTCCTGGTGGTATTCCTGTTGTCCTGCTGGGAGGCACTCTGTGAGCACGGGGCGTCCTCTGGGATTTGGGGGACATCCTTGATGGACCTACAGTAACGAAAACACAAAACAAAGACATTTGAGAGTGGTGTTTAGTCGTTAAAGGTCACATAAGGTCACACCCGGAGTGTTGGGAGTGCTAAGCATGCTAGTTAGTACCAGAGAAGTGATCAGACCAAACACACCAAACGATTCAAACTGCAGCCAAGTGAACAACAAAAAGACTGGGGGAGATCGGAGGGAAAAGGCAAGGTGGTGCTGGATAGATTTACCAACTATCAGAGTTTGTGCGGGTAATAAACTTTGTGAGTCAGGTGACGCCCTATACTACCAAAGAGGGGGGAAAAGGGAAGTCACAAACAAGTCATACTGGAAAATTAATATTCCATGAATGACATGGATTATGCTGAAGTTGTCATTGACACAATCTTTTATTTGCAAATTTCGGAAATATCAATGTATTTACAAATTGTATCAGAAATTCAACCTTATTTGATGCATTAACTAGAGATGCTTAAATCCCAAGAGTTGGAAAAGACACATCAATGCATATTTACTCACATTATCACAAAACTTCTACAGTATATTTGGAGCTATCCAGTTTATAATATAGCTTTTATTAATTGACTGAAAATTATTTTTGTAATTTTGCTAAAAACCCTTATATTAAGGGGAACTTAGGGTATCCAAAACAGGATGTGGCCAACTAAATCCTCACAAGTCATTTTGCGTCAGCAACTTAACCTTACATTATTGCTCCTCACTAGACCTACACTTTTGAGAGTATCTATGATTTAACTTTTAGGACACAATAAAGCAGGGAGCAGCACTCTGTGGTTAAGATCAATCCATCCACCTTCAACTCATGCCTTTGCCCAGGTCTACGCCACACTGATGTGGGTACCTTCTGAAGACATGCGTTTGGGCAGAGTGGAGGCCGGCGACGACGGCCCATGGTGGGGAAAGGGAGACGAGGAAGAGGGATAAGAGGGGTGGGATGAATGAGATAAAGGCCTGGAAGGTCGAGAAGGGGGTCTGGAGGGTGGCCTGGTGGGCGTGGCTGCCCGAGGAGGCAAAGAGGAAGGGCCGGGCTGGTAACGAGGGAGGGAGCGGGAGGAAGGGGATGGACAGGGTGAGGGCCAATGGGATGAACCTAAAAGAAGGAAGGACAAATAATCAAGGATGACACAGCAGACCATGATCACAATGGAAAAAAGAAGCATATAGCAAGAACATAAAGGTGGATGCAATTGATTAACATGAGACGCAACAACAAGGCTTTAAAAAACTATTAGACAAGGATAAAGACAGTCATAAAATTAAGCAACAAAAACACTAATTAGAAATGCATGCAACTACAAAAATAATATGTTCTATATGATTAAAGCATATCACAAACTTTTTTGTTTCTAGCAGTACATTTAAAACACCAGAAGGTAACTGTATGACCGCAAATACCATCCGGTGTCTTCATGCTGAGTAGTTTAACTGAAGAGAAGTTAACTTGTTTTTTGCACTTGTATCAAAGTTAACAATGTTGAAATGTAGGGGAGCATGATAAATATTGGACTGATAATTGTCAAGCTGATAAGAGGAATAATGACCATCCATCCATCCATCCATCTTCTTCCGCTTATCAGAGGTCGCGTCGTGGGGGCAGCAGCCTAAGCAGGGAAGCCCAGACTTCCCTCTCCCCAGCCGCTTCGTCCAGCTCCTCCCGGGGGATCCCGAGGCGTTCCCAGGCCAGCCGGGAGACATAGTCTTCCCAACGTGTCCTGGGTCTTCCCCGTGGCCTCCTACCGGTCGGACGTGCCCTAAACACCTCCCTAGGGAGGCGTTCGGGTGGCATCCTGACCAGATGCCCGAACCACCTCATCTGGCTCCTCTCGATGTGGAGGAGCAGCGGCTTTACTTTGAGCTCCCCCCGGAGGGCAGAGCTTCTCACCCTATCTCTAAGGGAGAGCCCCGCCACCCGGAGGAAACTCATTTCGGCCGCTTGTACCCGTGATCTTGTCCTTTCGGTCATAACCCAAAGCTCATGACCATAGGTGAGGATGGGAACGTAGATCGACCGGTAAATTGAGAGCTTTGCCTTCCGGCTCAGCTCCTTCTTCACCACAACGGATCGATACAGCGTCCGCATTACTGAAGACGCCGCACCGATCCGCCTGTCGATCTCACGATCCACTCTTCCCTCACTCGTGAACAAGACTCCGAGGTACTTGAACTCCTCCACTTGGGGCAGGGTCTCCTCCCCAACCCGGAGATGGCACTCCATCCTTTTCCGGGCGAGAACCATGGACTCGGACTTGGAGGTGCTGATTCTCATCCCAGTCGCTTCACACTCAGCTGCGAACCGATCCACTGAGAGCTGCAGATCCTGGCCAGATGAAGCCATCAGGACCACATCATCTGCAAAAAGCAGAGACCTAATCCTGCAGCCACCAAATCAGATCCCCTCAACGCCTTGACTGCGCCTAGAAATTCTGTCCATAAAAGTTATGAACAAAATCGGTGACAAAGGGCAGCCTTGGCGGAGTCCAACCCTCACTGGAAACGTGTCCGACTTACTGCCGGCAATGCGGACCAAGCTCTGGCACTGATCATACAGGGAGCGGACCGCCACAATCAGACAGTCCGATACCCCATACTCTCTGAGCACTCCCCGCAGGACTTCCCGAGGGACACGGTCGAATGCCTTCTCCAAGTCCACAAAACACATGTAGACTGGTTGGGCAAACTGTCATGCACCCTCAAGGACCCTGCCGAGAGTATAGAGCTGGTCCACAGTTCCACGACCAGGACGAAAACCACACTGTTCCTCCTGAATCCGAGGTTCGACTATCCGGCGTAGCCTCCTCTCCAGTACACCTGAATAGACCTTACCGGGAAGGCTGAGGAGTGTGATCCCACGATAGTTAGAACACACCCTCCGGTTCCCCTTCTTAAAGAGAGGAACCACCACCCCGGTCTGCCAATCCAGAGGTACCGCCCCCGATGTCCACGCGATGTTGCAGAGTCTTGTCAACCAAGACAGCCCCACAGCATCCAGAGCCTTAAGGAACTCCAGGCGGATCTCATCCACCCCCGGGGCCTTGCCACCGAGGAGCTTTTTAACTACCTCAGCAACCTCAGCCCCAGAAATAGGAGAGCCCACCATAGATTCCCCAGGCACTGCTTCCTCATAGGAAGACGTGTTGGTGGGATTGAGGAGGTCTTCCAAGTATTCCCTCCACCGATCCACAACATCCGCAGTCGAGGTCAGCAGAACACCATCCTCACCATACACGGTGTTGATAGTGCACTGCTTCCCCTTCCTGAGGCGGCGGGTGGTCCAGAATCGCTTCGAAGCCGTCCGGAAGTCGTTTTCCATGGCCTCCCCGAACTCCTCCCATGTCCGAGTTTTTGCCTCCGTGACCGCCGAAGCCGCACACCGCTTGGCCTGTCGGTACCTGTCCGCTGCCTCAGGAGTCCTATGTGCCAAAAAAACCCGATAGGACTCCTTCTTCAGCTTGACGGCATCCCTCACCGCCGGTGTCCACCAACGGGTTCTAGGATTACCGCCACGACAGGCACCAACTACCTTGCGGCCACAGCTCCAATCAGCCGCCTCGACAATAGAGGCGCGGAACATGGTCCATTCGGACTCAATGTCCAGCACCTCCCTCGGAATAATGACGTCACCCATAAATCCGAGAACATTAAAAAAGCGCTCCAATGAGGCAATATCACTCGTACTCTGCTGTACGTGGGTTAGGCTAAGTCAATCAAGCGCTCCTTTTCTTTTTGCTGTAAATGGCCAGCCATAAACTTCCCCTGAGCTTATTGTAGACAAACATGGCGTTGTTCGTGTTTAACTCGCTGTTTGACACGAAGAGTATTGAAAGACATTTGGTGCTATCTGCATCAGCTAACATTCCACAAGGAGGAAAAAAAAACATTGAACTTTAACACATCAAACCTGGTTAGCCACCTGAGACACAAACATCGCTACAACTGTGTTTTGAAAGCCTAAGGAGATGTCTGCTGCTAAAGAAGCCTCGTTCTTTTCGCCTCGTCGTTTGAAAAGTGCAAAAAGTTTGCCAGAGGTAAGGGCTAAAGCGATCTGTGATCATCATGAAAACGATGTCATTGGACGTCCAGCCCTTTACCATCATTCAAGATACCGGCTTTTGTTAAGACAAATCGTCTGTCAAATCTACCTTTGTTTGTGTCTTTTTTACCTCCAGGTGGGCACAAACTACTGTTAAACCTATCCATCCATTTTCCACCGCTTGTCCCTCTCGGGGTCTAAATTTTAAAAAATAATAGTTATCCCTACTTAAAACATCGAATGTATTGTTAAGGTTTTATGATGGTATCAGTTTTACCTTGGCACTTTAAATTAATTTCTAGGAAAAACATTTTTTAAATTACAACCACTTGGAAGTTACTGAGTCATGAAATAACTTGTGCTTCTGCTAGAGGTTCCACTTATTTATTTGAACCTTTATTTATCCAGGATTAGGTATCTCTTTTTAAAAGGAGATCAGCCACAAACTAACTGGCACCGGCAGCAATGTGGGTGAAGTGTCATACACAATGACCGCTCTACCATTCAAACATCGCCGCCCCAATATTAGGTATAATAATAAACATGACAGTGATGCTAAAAATAATTTAGGGGTTAAGAAAATGAACAAAGTTTAACTTCAGTTCAGAAATGTTCATATTGAAGTGTATGATGAGCTTTACCTCCCTGTGTAAATGTTGAGAGTAAAATATAACAGGCCATGCACCACCCATACCTCCATTTACCACCCTCTGGTCGGCGCCTGGGCTTAGACTATAGTCGTGCAATCCCGCACGAGGAGTTGCAGGTCCAGCTGAGTTCGGAGTCAGGCGTGGCGAATTCTGCCGTCCGGGCCCCCATGACATTGCCTCCCTGTTTCTCTGCCCTGGGGGAATGTACTTGTTCTCCCTGTAAGCGAACACTTGATCAATACATGATTGAATCAAGAGCTGTTCAGGATCCACTGGTACAGTCTCACCTGCTCAACGTGTGCATCTCTCTTTCCCCTCGGACCACGGCGGTAAACTTCTCCTCCTCGGACCGTTCGTCGTTCTCCAGTGCCACGCGGGCCTTGTACGTGGAGCTGGCTTCTATTTCCTCAGCCAGCTGGGCAGCTCGAGCTTCCCTCTTCAGGAATTCCTCCGAGTTATCACGCTCTAGTGGGACCCTGGAAAGTAACGTGACAAAAAAATAGATGAAGAAATAAATCATTGCTGAAACATCTCAAGGATGATCAGTGGAAACGGGGAGCACCTGAGATCTCTTGGCTAAAGCTGCAAAATGTGAATACTAATGTACATGTGCTTTTCTTAGTTCTTTCTTTTTAATAAATTTCCCACACAAAACATTGTTGCCATTATGTTTTTATGCTGTATGTAGAATTTTGGAGGGAGAAAATTGATTTAATCCACTTTGGAATCTGGCTGTAATACTAGAAAATGTGGAAAAAGTGAAGCATTGTGAATACCTTCCGGATGCACTGTACTTGTTTGATTAGTTTGCATGACTACTATCACGTTTGTCAACATTGTGTGGCAGGGAATGTTTTGACATTTTCCTTAATAAATAATGCAGAATTATTGACACAGCACAGCACAGTAGTGTTCCTTACGTATATGTGGACAGGCTGCTGTCATAAGTTGACAAGACCCCATACTTCTCCTCGTTGTACTTGAACATATCATTGGGGTCCCAACCGTTAGACTGAAAACAAAAAATAAAAAAGCAGCAGATTGTTTTTTTTCCTGTCTATACAGTCAAAAACCAAATGTCAGTGTTTGTTGTGGCTTAGTGTCATGTTTTCACACCACATCAGTATCCAGAGACTCGAGGCTGTCAGAATTGTGGGTCTCTCCACCATCCCAGGGCTCCAGATCTTTCTCTTTGTGCTCGCCATTGATTCTGCCGCTCACTGCGGTGTCTGTGAAGTTATCTGAGACACGCAAGGATACACCTTTAGGCTCTGCAGACACACAAACAATACATACAAACAGAAAGCAGATACGATGTACTTATACTGTACTCTAGAAAGCACGCATGCCTTCAGAATATTTGCCACAAGATATCCAAGAGTTTTTTCAAACCCACACACTTAATGCAACTACTTACTAAAATAGCATCCTTTTTAAAATTAAAAGCCAATGCCTGTGCTGATGATTATTAAGTCAAGCTGTAATTAGAACAGTATGGCACAGGGGTGTCCAAAGTGCGGCCCGGAGGTCATTTGTGGCAAGCAGCTAATTTTATAAAGGCCCTCAGCACATTGTAAAAACCCGATTCCTATTAAAAAAAAGTAAATTAAAAGGGCAAAAATGTGTAGTCTAACAAGAAAAAAATCTAAAATGTTATTTTTTAATATGACAAATATCAAAATGACCCCAGCATTCTTTGATTTTTCATTATGCAGCCTTCAATGGAAAATATTTGGACACCCCTAGTATAATCACTGTCTTTGTGGCAAAATGTAGACATGATGAGGAAAGTAATTTTCTAATATTTCAATCTTACTTACAAACTACTAACACATCAATGGGCAGCATAAAGCACATCAGTCATAACAAGTTAGAGGGACTACAAATGCATAAGAATGGGCTAAAAGGGTCTATGTGAAGTTAACAAAGATTGACTTGAGGACGGCTGTCCATCATGTAACTGGGAGTTATACGCATTGGGTCGGGTAGCGTTAGGCAAAGCAAGCATGCGTTTAGAATGCAGTCAATCAACAGTCAATCAATCAGTACATCAAAGATACCTGGGATTTTAATCCAATCTTCTAAAAGCAAATGCATTGTTCTTTGTTACTTTCAACAGAAATGAGATAATATATTTCTTGTAACATGTGGTCCTGTCCTTGACTATAGACCTGAGCTGTGGTGCAGGCAAGGCTGTGTTTACATCACGCAGGTGTGCTTGCCCTACAACTTCAAAAAATACAAATTGGTGCACTAACAACTCCTACAATCCAGTTTACTTCTGCGCGGTGCACTTTTCTTGCCCCAGGAAGACAAGGCACAATTGCTCACACGCGAGCATTCAACATAGTACGTGTGAGTGCATCCTCAATCTAGACTGAGCCATATTCAGCTTTTGCATGGCATGTCAGCGAAAAAAATTAAAGTGGAAGCCTGCTCATTTTCCGTTGAAAGCAACACTATGAAAGAACTAGTGAAAAACATGTACCAAGTACAGTGGAACCTCTAAAGTCGACCACACTAAGATTATATAAATTGAAATTACAACCAAATTGTCCTTTAGAAATTGAGCAGAGCATGTAAATATTTACCCAGAGTTCACTAGAGCTCAGGTCAGCAAGCAAAGGATTAACTCCGTCTTTTGCTTTTAGCATCACTTATTGTATGACACCACGTGAGGCCCACGCAAACATCTCTGGAGATTATACAGTAAACTCAAAATCAATGCTTCGAGTCATTGACTCCACATATTTGGCTTTTTCTTGTGATGTTTGTAACATCTGCACAATGTCATAAATAGGATGTAAAGAGAAGATTGTGCAAAAGAATACATGCTAAAAATGACATTTAGAGTAATGATTGTGTGCTACTGTTCTAACATTTTACTAATATGTTTTTGAGGAAGATAATTTGACTCAGGAATTGATTATTTTTGGACTACCAGCACCTTAGTTGTTCCACTGTTCTTGTTTTATTGTGTGTAGTAACCCTCAGATTAGATCACCATACAGGACATGAGCAGCAGAAGCAACAACACTAGCAATTCCAACAGGTTTGATTTTCAATTAGAGATGGATTACAGGACAGAAAGGTGGGAGGATAAAACAGACAATATATATTACCTGTGTCAGAGGAAACTAGACCATGGGAGAGCAGAGACAGACAGATGACACAAAGTCAGAAGATGGACTGACAGAATGACCACAGTGTTGACCAACTGACTTCCTACACAACACAATAACGTATAATAAACAGTGGAGTTGTTGGAAATTGTGTCAAATCTATGATCCCTTGCTTCAACAGGTTATAATAAATGTTGTACTATCATTGTTCCCACCCCACTCGACAGAAACGCACATGTTCCATATCCAGACAAAAAAAACCTGACACAGTCGATAGTTCTTAAAGAAGTCTTGCATGGGTCAAAATGAATTGGACAGACTTATTCAGTCTTTATTGAGTGCTCTTGCTGCACTAGGGCATCCTTAGGACCAATCAATACCTCACATTATTCTTCAGTGAGCACCCTCTCAAAGAAGACACACGACAAAGTCCCTGCTTGGAAGTTAATACAGGCGGAGAAAAAAATCAGGACAACCCATGTACAGTATGCGCTGATTAACTGAGCTTTGTGGTTATTTGCGAGTCTGTGTGAATTCAGAGTGACAAAGTCCCTGCCCCCTTTTTTTTACAGTGAATGCATCATGAGTTTTATGAAGATTAATGTACAAAACCAGAAAATGTGTTGTGTACCTTTCCTGGCAAAGTTAAGGTCGACGTCTTTGAAGGACACTACGACGACATCGGAAGCCTTGAAGACGATGCTCTCTACAATGTCTTCTTTTCTGGGGCCCGCACTCGGCTCTTGGCTCTTTCTGTGGGCTGCGTCTAATACCAGGTCGCACTGGGAAAAGAAATGTGACACAAAATAAATTCAAGCAAGAAAACGCAAAAGTCTAAACTAGAATGTTACAAGGTGGACTCTTAACAAAATTGAGTTGAGTATGCCTTAGCACACTACTTCCTGGTTGATGTGGCGCTTCATAAGATGTTGAGACAGTCTCATTTCTTCAGCTAAAAATAATTCCGGCTCCAAGGGGGAAATCATGGACATGTGTGTCAAATAGCAGATAAAAGTTAAAGTACCAATGATTGTCACACACACACTAGGTGTGGCGAAATTATTATCTGCATTTGACCCATCACCCTTGATCACCCTCTGGGAGGTGATGGGAGCAGTGGGCAACAGCGGTGGCCGCGCCCGGGAATCATGTTTGGTGATTTAACGCCCAATTCCAACCCTTGATGCTGAGTGCCAAGCAGGGAGGTAATGGGTCCCATTTTTATAGTCTTTGGTATGACTCGGCCGGGTTTTGAACTCACAACCTACCGATCTCAGGGCGAAAACTCTAACCACTAGATCACTGAGTAGGTATAAGACTTATTTGTCAAAAAAACTCAATGGCTCTTCTCATTAATCTAGGTCATTGTATTCTGAGGCATTCAATCGATCGCGACTGCACTGTTCAGTTTGTCCTGGGTTTCCCCTACATATATTTGATCGTGGCGCAACGCCACAGCAAAATCATAACCACCACAGTTTAACTTTTTTTTTTTTTCTTACATAAAAAACTTTTTTTTTACTATTATTTACATACTATTAGCCATAATAAGCTTGAAAAACATCCTCTATGCTTTATTTAAAAAAAAACACAAAAAAAACTTGTATATCTGAATCGCCTGTTTGGAGCGCCACAGCTGGCCGAGCCCCTAGCAGTAAGAAGTTGGAACCCAGCAAAAATAAGCAGAGAAAGTTGAAGAGAAAGGTTATTTCAGGTTAATTGATGCAGTTCTTATTCAAGCCTGTGTAAAATATCTTAGCTTTGACATTACTGCCGAAAATAACATCTAACTTTACGCCGTGAGCCGGTGCGTCTTTGAACCTCTGTTTGGACGTGTGTGTGTGTGGAGTGTGCATCTTGTGCCCATGCGCGTGTGGTTTTTCTACATGTACTGTGGCTTCTTCCCACATTCCAAAAATATGCATGTTAGCTTCTTTGGAGACTGTAAATTGTCCATAGGTATGAATGTGAGCGTGAATGATTGTCTATGTATGTGCCCTGCGATTGGCCCTGCTAATTTTCATTAGCATGTCACTGAGCGGGTCCATTATACATTAGCATTAGGCCAGAGGCATTAGAGCCAACGTTCATCCTGTATAATTGTATTGCTTTTTTTAAGTTTATACCAAACTGTATTTTTATTTTAACGGGATTCCTACATGTATGTGCACTTCATGTGTACAGTATATATAAGGTATTTTCCTTAGTGTGCTTAGTTTTACCGTGACTTCATTGTGGAAAATATCAATAAACCACCTCGTTGTTTTTATCATCTCTAATTCAAAGGACTGTTTACATATTTGGCAAACTAAATCCCAAAATTCATTACAATAAGCAGCAACAATTGAAAAATAGAGCAAAACAATATAATAAGAACAAAATATTAGTATGAATACCTAATAACACGATGTTTTTTAAAATATATGTAAAACATTTGAGTAGCCTTTTAAAAAAATATACATGCATCATTGCCAATCACATTAATCATGACATCATGAATATGTGATTTCATAGTGACCACGACCCTTCCACACCAATAGCCACGCCCTAACAAGCCACGAGGAAATATAATCCTCTTTCACATCCAGACCCAGCAAAATTGTTGGGTCAAAGCCCTAAAAGAAGATGTGGCTTTGCCAACTTGCAAGAAGTTGGCTACATCCATGCAGCGCCCCTGGACAACATTCTTCTGCTTAATTCAAAACCAGCATGGAAACCGGAGTTGGGAAGATTCAGTAAAAATTCTACCATTCTGTGTAAAACAATATTAAAAAAATAATAAATGATTATTAACTTGAAATTCAGTCCAAAGTCCCACCTTAAGTAAAACTTGCTCGAGTTTTGCTTTTATTTGGGTGAAAAATAAACAGGGCTCACAGGGACTTTACCTAAAATGGAAGATAAAAGGCCTTGTAGCTGTCCTCCATAAAAGGAGAGGCTGAAAGGGTGGACGTTGTCAGTCCCACTTCAGCTGTGCGCTGTAAGAGTATTTCACCTCATGATTTGCTTCTTACCTCTGGACCGTAAGTTTTGAAGACTCCTTCATAGACCGTTCCATTTTTCACCTTCAGTTCACACCTGGTGCCCTGTAATCATCCACCATTCATTAATGTGAGGCGTTAATGTAAACGCTCCCAAGACCAGCTTAAAAGCAGTCTGCTGTGCCACAAACTAATAACTGATCAATTGTTTTTGTTAAAGTAAGCTGCATTCGAGGCGAATCCCACAAGCTTTGTTTTATTGCTGTGTGAACATTTTTACTTAGTCATTTACGGTTAGAAAAAAAAACATCTTGCATTGCTGCATTTAGTACTGTGGCACAGTTAGATTTTTGACTACAAGTGTTTCAAGAGAGCGAACATACCACAACAGATGTCAAGACATGGACCATCCTCATGTTTGCATAAACTCCATTGAAAATAACCTAAATAGGGGAAAAACACAGTAGGCATTGTATGGCCTTTCTTTTTTAGATAGTAACCTCCTCTTTCTAAAGTCAATGCCTTGTGACAATTTTGATATATTGTTTTTTTTTTTTTTCTTCAACTCAAACAGGTTACTTACCGCTGCAGGACCTTTACCACTGTGTCTTCCCCTGTAAGATAGAAAAATACAACTGATGACAAACGTGCCCTATTGTGTTTCTAAAGGAAAGTGATGGTGATTAAAGTATTTCTATTTTATGGAATGGGAGAAATATCTGCAAATTTTAATATCCCAAGCAGATGGGATCATGCACAAAATGCAGCTGATTGTACTTCAATGCACCTGAAGCCATGATGACTTACAGTATTTCTAGACATGCAACGATTTTACAAGCCTTAAGATTAAGAGTGCTTAATGGTTATAAACATAGACATTGTACTTTCAGCATGTACCCCAATATCCTAACCTTGCAGTATGTTCTTAAATGTACCGTATTTTGAAGACTATAAGCCGCACTAAAAATCCTTTCATTTTCTCAAAAATCAACAGTGCGCATAATGTACGTATTAATTCAGGTTGTGCTTACTGACCTCGAAGCGATTTTATTTGGTAAATGGTGCAATGATAAGGGTGAACGGTAGACGGCAGTCACACATAAGAGATATGTGTGCACTGCAAGACGACGTTAGCAAGCAAGCCCAAAACTTTGATCATATTTCATTGAGAATATGGAACATTACACACAGCTTTGAAAAATCTGTCAAAATGTTTTAGTACGACTTTGGTAAGCTATGAAGCCGCACCGTCAACGCATTACGGCTACAGTAGTCAAGCGTACTGTGCTTCAACATACGGGTATTATTATGGTATGTGTGTGTATAAGGACCCCAAAATGGCACCAATTAAGAGACATAAACAGGTGTTTTGTTTCTCAATATTATACAAAACAATTTTTTTTTTGTGTATTTGGGGTCTGCACTCTGCAGTCTCGAAAATGTGCGTGCATCCGCCATTGTAGCCCGCGCTGACACAGTAGTCAATAAACTCCTTTTTCTCTATCCTCTTGTTGTGAGGCATTCATCCTCTGCTGTTGCCATTTCTAATATAAAGTAGCATAAAGTTTAAACTTATATCTGTCAGTAGTTTGCTATGGAAGCGCTAGAACTACTGGTATACATAATTCACCTACGGAACTTTGATTACCGTATTTTTAGAGAATTCCGGTCGGACGGTTTTTCACGGGACACATATCCGTTGTTGTTGTCCATGGACAATGAGATCCTGCTCCGTTGTTTGTTATAGCAAAGTCTGAATGTCATTAAAACATTTAGCTACATCTTTTGATGCTCCTCCTTCAACTACCGTCCTTACACGCTACATTACACAACAAAGATGGCGGGGAGAAGTCGCTGTCGAAGTGAAGCCACGTAAATAAGACCCGCCCACAAAACGGCCTATCCTAAAGAGACGGTCAAAAAGCGACCTAAAAATGGTCTGTAAAACATAATCAATGCAACATTTTAACCAGAGAAACACAATTACATGTTATGTAGACAAAAGGGGTTGTTTTAATTGGAGAAAAAAATCATAATATGACCCCTTTAATGAGCCTTTTGTATAAAAATAGACATAAACAGACCCGCTCATCGGCAGTGCGCCTTATAATACGGTACGCCCTATTGTCTGAAAAATATGGACTATAGGGCGTTATTTTACTCTTCTAGTAAAATAACCATGTCCTGTAGCATGTCATAGATGTCAACTTGTTCCTATCATGTGTACATCTCCCAGAGAATGCACGTTATTATTTTCAAAAATGTCCTAAAATCAACCGTACTTCTTTAGAACTACACCCTAAAAAGCAATTTGTTATTCTAAGGGTTTCCTGGACTGTACCTGGTTCTCCTACTTTGTCATGGAATGCACCTTATTCATGCAGTTAACATGGACCATGTTTTTCTGGTATGTCCTTCCATCCGTCCATTTTCTCCATTGCTTATTCTCACTAGAGTCGCGGGTAATATGGAGCCTATTCTGGTGGACTTTGGGCGAGAAGCGGTGTACAAACTAGACTGGTCGCCAGACAATCGCAGACCTAGTATGTCCTAATATGCACCTTATTCATTCAAGCAGGTCTTAGAATGCATCATTCAGTCTATGTCTTTGACTGCACTAAATTATTTTAGTGCTAGAGTAAACCCTTGTTTATCCCTGTAATTGGTTTCTGGGCCTGATCATAGTAAATTAATTTCCACAAAGTTATAGGATTAAATTATCGGTTTAGGACCTTATAAATATGATTAACATTATGGGAGCCCTCTAGACATGAAATAACATTTAAATAGGCACCTTTATACTCTTTTAATCCAATAAAGTAATGCTGTCTGAGGTTGAGCCAATTAGTGGCCACAATGTCAAACAGCGGGCTCTGATTGGTTGTCATGGTTATTACTTCAGAGTGCCAATATAGAATGGGTACGGAAATTGTTCAGACCCCTTAAACTTGTTCACTCTGCTTTATTGCAGCCATTTGCTAAAATAAAAAAAGGGATTTTTTTTTTCTAATTAATGTACACTCAGCACCCCATCTTAACATAAAAAAAACAGAAATGTAGAAATGTTTGCAAATTTATAAAAAATCAAAAACTCAAAAATCAAATACTTAGTTGATGCACCTTTGGTAGAAATCACAGCCTCAAGTTAGGGATGTTAACAATTAATCGATTTTCGATTAATTGCCGTTAAGAAATTACCCGATTAAAATTAACGATTTCAATTAATTGACAATTCCGTTCTGTCACGGTCGGTGCGGTGGTTTTCTGTGTGAAGGTAATGCTGAGTTTATACCTCGCTAGTCCACACGAGGGAGTTGTTGCTTATTGTACTTTTTCCAAGCAGCAACACCATCACGTGACCAGCCCTACATGTCCGCTGTACACATGAGAGTCCACATGCGAGAGAAGAAAAACAAACATGAAGCGACGCAAGAGAAGTGCTGTGTGGGAACATTTCACCCTAAAAGAGGACGATGCAACGTGCAAAATATGTAAGGCTGTTTTGAAGTACAACAATTCAACCAGTTCGTTAAA
Organism: Entelurus aequoreus; assembly: GCF_033978785.1. Lineage (NCBI taxonomy): Eukaryota > Metazoa > Chordata > Actinopteri > Syngnathiformes > Syngnathidae > Entelurus > Entelurus aequoreus. The sequence continues at coordinate 34,919,368 of NC_084747.1, forward strand.
TTACCACCTAAAAAGTTTACATGCCGCTGTGCTTGGAGGAGAGAGTGGAGGCGGAGCACGGCCAGGCCAGCCCTCCGTCGCCGAAGCGTTTTCCAAAAGAAAAGCGGTGTGTGATGACGCACGGGCAGAGGGCATCACCCAGAGGATTTGCAACATGGTTGAAAAGGATATGCTGCCTATAAGCATTGTGGATGGCAAGGGGTTTCGTGAGTTGATGAACTATTGTGAGCCAGACTACCAAATCCCTTCTCGAGAAACAATAACAACCCGCATAGAGGCTCGCTACAAAAGAAAGAAAGCCGAGCTGAAAGCACGACTGGCCAACACGCATGTAGCAATAACCACTGACTGTTGGACGTCAAATACAACAGAGAGCTATATCACCGTCACTTGCCACTACATGGAGGACTGGCTGATGAGGTCGGCAGTCCTAGCCAGGGTTGGCTAAACTTGGCTTGCTTAATATTTTACTATCACGATCACCATTGTCTTTCAGGAATGTTTACTTGAAGTTGTTGTCAGCCTGTTTCAAGCTGACTGATTATTACATTAATGTTTACACTAATAGTTTGTGAGAGACAAACTAAGATGGGCATAGTGCATGCACTTTATTTTATTTTATGCAGTGACATGTTTTTCATTCAGTTCTTCTGTCAGCCTCACTTGAGCCCAAATGTTAAGTTGAATCAATGACTGTTCTTCTGCAGCAGGCTTAGGTTTACTTATTTTGCTGTTACTTACAATTTCAGGGATGTCTGCCTTATATTTTTTCAAGTTGACTGTCATATAGGCACTTTTCCCAGTTCAAGAGGGATTCAATTAATGTTGCAGCTTGCAGGCTGCTAGCCTTCTAATAGTTTGTGAGACAGACTAAGATGTGCATTGTGCATGTTGTGCACTTGATGTTACTTTATTTTTCTTGTCTTTACAGTAGTGAGTGAGTGACATGTTTTTTCACTTCAGTTCTTGTCAGCCTCACCTGAGTCCAAAGGTGAAGTTCTGCAGCAGACTGCAACAGCCAACAGGCTTACTTATTTGCTGCCTGCTGTTACAATTTTCAGGGATGTCTTCCTTGTATTTTTTCAAGTTGACAGATAGGCATTAGGCACCTTTCCCAGTTCAAGAGGGATTATATAAAATAAAGCTAGCTATTATGGCTGCTGCCACTACCAAGTCTTGCATGTGTGACAAGACTAAAGTGCACTTTATATTATATTCCTCATGTTACAAAGATGACTTACTTTTGTATCAAATAAACATTTGATTAGGGAATACAATGTCCTTTGTATTTTATACCAGCAAAATTTTGATTTTGATTTTGTACCTTATTGAGGGGAAATCTCAGATGGGGGGAAAACACCGCTTTATCAACTAATCGATGATCGATCGATAAGGTTATCAACTATCAATTAATGAAATAATCGATAATTTGCATCCCTACCTCAAGTCTTTTTGAATACAATGCCACAAGATTGGCACACCTATTTTTGGGCAGTTTCGCCCATTCCTCTTTGCAGCACCTCTCAACCTCTATCAGATTGGATGCGAAGCGCTGGTTTTCATCCAAGATGTCTCTGTACATTGCTGCATTCATCTTGGTCTAATCAGGGAGATGACCAAGAACCTGATGGTCACTCTGTCAGAGCTACAGCATTCCTCTGTGGAGAGAGAAGAACCTTCCAGAAGAACAACCATCTCTGCAACAATCCGCCAATAAGGCCTGTATGGTAGAGTGGCCAGACGGAAGCAATATCTTAGTAAAACGTTAGCCAAAATGCACCTGAAGACTCTTAGACCATGGGAAAACTAATCATGTTGTGGGGATGGCTTTTGGCCACAGGAACTGGGAGACTAGTCAGGATAGAGGGAAATATGAATGCAGCGATGTACAGAGACATCCTGGATGACAACCAACGATTACCATCCAATCTGACAGAGCTTGAGAGGTGCTGCAAAGAGGAATGGGCAAAACAGCCCAAAGATAGGTGTGCAAAGCTTGTGGCATCATATTCAAAAAGACTTCAGGCTGTGATTGCTGCTAAAGTTGCATCAACAAAGTATTGAGCAAAGGGTCTGAATACTTATGTATGAATTTTGAGTTTTTTATTTAAAATACATTTGCAAAATGTCTACATTTCTGTTTTTTTCTATCAAGATGGGGTGCTGAGTGTACATTAATGAGAAATAAAATGAACTTTTTGGATTTTTGCAAATGAGTACAATGACACAAAGAGTGACATTTTTTAAGCGGTCTGAATGCCTTCTGTACCCACTGTACTTATGGTGGTGGGGCGTAGCTAGGTGCATGGCTGGGGCGGGGTCAATATGACACAATTTTAGAATTTGCATAATCGGCGAAGTTGCATATGTATTTTTTGAAAAGGCTAAAAAATATATATATATACATTTAAAAACAAATCTGTTATTAGTGAGGATGTATACAGAGTAACGGTATTTTTTGGTACTGGTTCCTAATTGGGTCGGTCCATGAGGACCGTTAAGATTCTGGACAAATGATAGGGCTTATCTGTACTTTTTTTTTTCCAGCTGACTGTAGTAATTATGACACGGTGTCACATTGACTTCAGCTTCCACTGCCAGTCTAAAAAAAGAAACAAGGGAAGATTCTAAAAATCAGTTTGGAATAATCACAATTAAGGAAGCAACACCACACAAAAGTATGTAACAAAAAAATATTTCCTCCTCAAAAGTTCCTCAAAGTCACACACGCTAAGAGTTAGTGTCAGTTTGAAGTGAACGCGCTTCAACAACCGCCCTACTAGCGAACCAGTAAGCCACAAGACAATACTAATTCCCTCAAAAAAGTTAAAGAGTAATATAATAAATGAAGTAAATTATATTTATATAGCACTTTTTCTCTAGTGACTAGAAGCACTTTACATAGTGAAACCCATTATCTACATCTTAAGCTACATTTAAACCAGTGCTGGTTGTACTGGGAGCAGGTGGGTAGTGTGTCTTGCCCAAGGACCCAACGGCAGTGACGAGGGTGGCGGAAGCAGAAATCAAACCTGGAAACCCTTACAGCCGCTCTACCAACAGAGCCACGCTGCCCCAAATCCATAATATTCTATAAAGTTGCTCTGAAGCAAAATAGCATCCACTGACAGTTCTCTACTCACCGTCTGTCGTCACTCCAACGCGCCATATTTGTGTGGCAACAAAACACCTTATTTAAATGCACAACCACTAGGGGTGTAAAAATGTATCAGTACAAATCGAAAACCGATTTCAACTTTACAGATATGACTACATCGTCGGGCGAGCTTTTGTATCGATCTATAGCTAGGATAGGTCGATGTCCGGTTGGAAAGTCATGAATCGGTTGATTAAAGCCCTGCTACAAAATATGGCCGCTCTAATCTTGTCCCCCCGCACTCCACCCTGTTTCTTTGTGAGGATTATGAGACATCAATTAGTTACAACTTGGCCCTTTTATTTATAATTTCCACAGGGCACAACCGGACATCCACCATGCTATTGACATTCCTGCACATGCTAGCACTACCTCTCCTAACTTGCCCACTCACTTACTCACTCACCCCACATACTGCCATTCTTAAAGGAGCGCACACACACACACATACGCTACTCTCACAACAGCTGCTTTAAAACAGGCCTCGCCAAATGTGGCGAGGCCTGTGTATTACCACCTTTGCTTCAAACTTAGGTAAACATTTTAATAAGCATTCAGATCTGCTCAAGGAGTTATAAAAAGTGACAGGTAGTAATGGAGTTGTTACACCTGTCCTGCTGTTCGGTCCGGTGCAGACTGTAGTCGAGGAGCACAGGGAAGACGTTCCTTTCAGGGTCGATGCCATTTCAATGCCTTTTAATTTATATTTTAACCTTGTAAAGTTGTTCTTTAATTGTGAGTGGTTAATGTAGTGTAAGATTTTCTGTTACAATAAACCCAATATTTAAATTTTTCGTAGTTCCCTTTATTTGGAAAAGTATCGATTTACATTTTGGTACCGGTACTAAATTATTGTTATTGGAACAACACTATTCCTCTTTAATACCGCAATAATATAGTACAGTAAGATTTTAAACTATTACATCCCTAATTGTTAGTGAATCGTATCGTAACCCATTAGAGATGAGAACCTCTTTGTTATGGACGATTCGATTCGCATCTCAATACATGGGTTATGATGCGATTCAAAAACTATTTATTTATAAAACAGAATGATTCGATGCACTTCGATTAGTGTGCGAATGATTCAACACAATTTGATTTAGTTAATGAATGATTGAATAAGATTCGATACCATGTATGAACAATTTGATTCTGTGGTTAGCATTTGTTGATGGACACATTCTTTTTTACAGCATACAAGAACAAAAGCATTCCTTCCTGTGCATAGCCCCTCCTCATATTAGAGGATAAATAGTTTGGACCTCGGCACCAAGCGCTCAGACTAGATCTGTCCATGCTAAGTCTAACTGATAAAAACTACTCGGATGACAGGCCAAACATCTTGTAAGACAAGTGATCAGTTGAATGCCATGAGAATAACAATAATCTGATGAGTGAGAACACTCATCAGCACATTAACTTTCAAATATGAAAAAAAGCATATTCTATAAAATGTACATGATTCCAGTATTTTCTCATTTTTAAAACAACATATATCCCCAAAGATGCTTTATAAACTAAAAAGGCTTTACACGTGTAATATATATTTTCCACGAGTCAAGTCAAGTCAATGTTGTCACAGACGCCCACGAGTTTTAGTCAATGGCTTGACTGGGGGGCGGGACTTCCGGGACAAGGATGGGAAGTGGCGTGTATTGATTGTGGAGTTAAACGGTCGTTTGACAGAAACTGTGAGATTCAGGGAGGAAAGGCAGACACTTACATAAAAATCAATTAAAGGGGAAGAATATAAAAAAAGGTGTATGAGAGAGGAGGTGGTGTATACACGACTTAGGTTAGGACACAATGGTCTGAGGGCAACATTACACTTATAGGACAAAGCAGAAACAGATAAATGTTGAAAAATGTGCACCATTTGCTGATGGAGTGCAGGAAATACAGGTTGTAGAGGAAGACACTAAAAGATCAATTGTACAGACTAGGTAGGGGATGGGGCTTAAAGGAGCCATATGTAAGAATTGTATGTCAAGTCATCATTAAATGGCCCTGATATGTCAAAAGGCATTAATAAATCATGTTCTTTTCGAATGCCTCTTTAACTGATAACAGTAGTTCAGCCGGGATATGCTCATTCCAAAATTATACTTACAGCCCCGAAACCTTGTTATTGTTTTAATTTCGATGTTCTGCCCTCCACCGTTTTAATCAATTAGAAAGTCTGTGAGTGTGTTACATCCATGTTGCCAGTTACGCATCGCTATCTTTGTCTAGCAACAGCCACTGGTAAAGTTACTAAACATGTCAGACCTTAGTAAATCTCTAAGGCCTCGTTACGATTCTCAACTTATTCATGGCAAAGCCAGGAACAAAACGAGGATTTGTATTGGGGATGCCTTTGAAAGATGGAGACGACTGAAGGCGGAGAAGATTTTTTCATCAGACGCCAAACTTGCTAATTTTCTCCTTGATTAGGTAGGGATGATACTCGAAACCGGTTTTCCCGGTTGTTTGATAAGAAAAGAACCGAGTCCTCGGACTCGAATCCCTTTTTGAGAACCGGTACCCGTTATCGAGACCATTATAGTAAAGGAAAAGAGTTGATTCTTTATTCGAATCCCGTCCCGACCAGAAATGCTCCGTGGGACATCACGTAGCTCAGTCATTAGGCGCAGATAGCGAAAGCAGGAAAACAATAGAGGGGAAAAAGTGCTCCAAGGTGTAATAAAGTTCAAAACAAAAGCTATAATCCATCGAATAACTTTACTGAGAGATTTTAGCAGGGTAAAACACATGACGAACACTTTTACGACCAACCGGAAACATAGCAACGCACCTCCTTTACGGCAGCTGTCGCAACGTTCTTAAAACAACCGCAGCACATACATATATATACAACATATCTCCCTTTTTTAACTTTTGTTTTTCTTTCCTTGTAAACAAAACAAAATCACACTGTAGATGTGTTGTCTGTCTAATTATAAATAATGCAGACGAGGCGTGTTGGCTGAGTTCTTGACGTTTACTTTCACAGCGTGGCAACATGCAACACTTTTCGGGGCTACCGCGCATGCTCGTAACTCCCGTTGCATGCTGGGTAGTGTAGTTGTTATATTCTCTAGCTCATAACATTTTTCCCCCATAAAGAAATAATGTTAATGTATTTATTTTTTTAGCTTTAACTTTTCATTTATTAGCATTGTAACCACATTTGCAAATAACTTTTCTCTTCATAGAATGTTCTTTCAATAAAGAAATAAAGTGCAAAAATGTCAAAGCATCATAACAAACAGTTATGTCAAATAGCAGCAGAAGTGCACTTTTTGGAGAGCTGTATTATTTTCAGTTTTGTGCCCAAGTGACAGATTTTATTTAACACTATATTATTTATACACCTATAGTGATCACAGAGACAGGTTGTTTTTGTGTTACTGTATATATTTGTTTCTCTGAAAAATCCCACTTAATATACTTTGGGTAACAACAGTCAATATTTATTTATTTTATTTTATTTTTTTAGGTGGGTAACAGTCAATATTTATTTATTTATTAGATTTTATTTTTTTATTATATAATAAAAGTGAGCTTTTGTTAAACCAAATATTGTGTGTTTTTTTACATATACAACAGCCTATCTGGACTCGATAAGAGAATCGATAAGGAATCGGTTCGATAAGAGGATTCGATAATAGGCTCGAACTCGATAATTCCTTATCAAACATCGTCCCTATTGATAGGTAAGTAAGGCATTTAGATTTTCTTTTTACTTGTAATAATTGGAAATTAAAATGTCATATGTAAATTATATTGTCCAATACAGTCTATGATCTTGTCTAACAAAGCTAGTATGTTTGTGCAACGAATGCTTAGCATGCTAGCCCGGTTAATGGGAGCATACGTACGGGGGAAATATATGCCCGTTTGCCTGTATGTCGATGTGTAATCGAACTGACAGGGCAAAATATCTTTACGACAAATAAAACCTATGTGAATATGGGTAGTGTCAGTGCATTTTTCGTTCACAATATGCTGATACGCTGAGGAAATAGGTTCCACTATTAGCACGGCTGTCATGGCCATGTGAAACGTATGGAGACAGCCAAATCACATGATAAGAGATTTCCTCATTCGTGTTTGCATATTGGGGACTACATGTACCAAGTTATATGGCAATCTGAAACGTTTGAAACAGTAACCTATATGCATACCTTGGTAAAATGTCTCCTCTTTAGTTTGGGGCGGACATTAGGCTGCTAAGCATGCTCTACTTATGTTCACTAGTATAACCATTTCTAGCATTGGTTGTAGTTTGTTTTAGTCTTTGTTGTACCTTGGATAGTACTTACAATACCCATATGTCAGTCCTACAGCGTAGGACTCGTTGCTTGCCATTTGAAGTACCGGTACCTTGGAGTCGTCGAGTCGATCGAACTGGATTCGGCTGCGTATTTGGCAACCTCAGTCAGGGAGAGGGAGAGGGGACTACAGAATTTTGACCGTGAATGCAGTACCATTTCTGGCCAGATTCTTACATATGGCTCCTTTAAAGGCGATTTTAGGGAAGGGGACAACACTAAAGAATGTAGCAAGGCGCTAATGGGATATCTTAAGACCACAGGTTTAATACCAAAAGTGCAGTTTTTTGTTTTTTTTCATGTGTAAGAAATGTGAGTGTGAATGTTGTCTGTCTATCTGTGTTGGTCCTGTGATGAGGTGGCGACTTGTCCAGGGTGAACCCCGCCTTCCGCCCGAATGCAGCTGAGATAGGCTCAAGCACCCTCCGCGACACCAAAAGGGACAAACGGTAGAAAATGGATGGATGGATGTTCCGTTTTAGTTTTGTGTAAACATACCAATATAGTCTGTAACCTTAGTACTCACCCTGAGGATACACGCTCCAGTGCAGTAGGTGGCGGTATGCACCTGTAACGTCTTGAACCAGATATCCGGTCGTATCGGCTTATCGTTAACATCCCTATCACCGATATATCTAGATTCATATCGGATTGTAATTTAAGGTAAATATGCACACCCCTAACAACCACCTGACATGCTAATTGATTGTATTGATTTATAATACATATTTTACATGATATATTCGTTAAAAAACTCTGTGCTCTGCATATGAATGCCATGCATAAATATTATTTCCAATTGAGTGTAATTGTAATTAATAGTAACGCAGTGATGGATCTGTGTGTGTACAATATGATTGCACCTTGCACTGCAAACATAGGTTGACTTGTTTAAAATTTAAAAAGCAGGTGTTGATAAGACTCCCCTGCTTTGAGCTGTTACATGATGTTTTGTGCTAATAAAAACGGTAATAAAAATGCACTTTTCACACATTTATTTACACAAATTACATACAGTATTGTACTAATAAGAGTAGTTATTAGTATTTAGTATTGACAGCTATTTTGTCTTACATTATATTGTTTCGCTCCATTTATCATTTGTTATCAGTGTACAATGTAAAACAGGTCATATATCAGAGGTGGCTGCTGGTCTTTCAAGTAGGGAAAGCCCATTTTCAGCTACCCTATAAACACGTGTACAGTTTCCAATAACAGATAAACGATATAAGAATGCCAGATTTTACGAAGAAAACGTCACTATAGGATTGTAAAATTCTCCATGTCAACGCGGAACAACAGAATGAAATTTGAAAAATGCTCCGGCTGTGATTTATTGTTCAGGATCGCTAATTCGCTCATTTTGCTGTCAATCAAAAGGGATTCGGCCTCAGACAGATCATCCAATCATAATGCGAAAGCCTAGCTTCCATCACAGTCAAGGCAGAGCCAATCTCTCATTTACTTCCAGAGATGATCGATGTCCGTAGGCGGGACAAAGCCAAACATGTATCCAATGATTGTCTTGTTTGGCTGCAGTGAAACAACCAACTCTATGCTCCCTCATTGAAGTCAATGGAAGCTCAGCTTCAACACTGTTCAATGCACTTTGTTGCTAATGCAATCAATGAGAAGAAAGTTGCATCATTCATTCATTCATACATACATACATATATACATACATGCATACACGCACGCACGCACACTTTTATATACTGTATATACACATGAGTGTGCGTATATATATATATATATATATATATATATATATATATATACATATATATATATATATATATATATATATATATATACACATACATATATATATATATATATATACACACACATACATATATATGGCAAGTATGCCATATACACACATGCACAGCAGGTCTCCAATGTTAACAGTCTCTGGCCTGTGAGAACAAGGCGGGAAAGGGAAGTCTTCAAGTCAGATTCGTAACTTTGAGACAAGCGCTGGGTCGCAGGGCTGTATGCTTAGCTTTTTTTTTACTATGAGCCCGGTGCTACTAAAAGAAAACATTTAGAGGAACAGAAAACTTTTAGTAGCACAGAAAAATTTAGGAGGAATATACAGTGTCCTAAATAACACAATTGATTGTGTTGACACTCAAAGAATGCACACAGTAACACACTTGTACACTCATACATGTAAACACTGTGCTATCATAAGCCCTAATGCAACCCTCAATTAAACATCCCTGTCCCACAGCTTTTTGTAGTCAAGTCATACGACGTACTAAGATACACATAGTCACATAACATGACAGAGCACTTTACATGCAATTACATTACATAGATCGTAATGACACTAATACACATGACAGAATGACCAGTGCTGTTGATAGGTTTTAAATGTAGTGAGTCCCCAGGACTCACAGCTGGTCATTTTAGTCGGGTCCTGGGAAAATTCAGAGAGTCCCAATAAAAGAGGCTGTTTGCAACCTTTACGGAGATGCCTCGAAACGTTAACTTTCAAAATGATTTTAAGCATTATATCCCGACCTCGTACGTTTTTTAGCACGTAAAACATTACTAGTATTGTTAACATAAGCTAGCTGGTGGTGTTCTTGTTATATTTTTTGTTTGAAAAATTTAACTGAGAGCAAGTTGAAAACAGCTGCGCCCTTTTAAAAATAAGTATTTCTTTATCGTTCTCATATTCTTGTTTTTCTAAAAGTGTATTGAATTAATTTGCCGGTAATATGGTATGATATGGTTATAATAAGAGTTGTATTGATTTATGTTAAAAATGTATCTGAGCTTAAAACTGTCACAAGTGTATGACTGTGACATACACAATACTAAAAAAATTTTGTAACAACAAATAACGAGATATTAGTAGAATTCAAAGGAAGACAAGTACTAAAAAATATGAATATAAGTGTCAATTTTAAAGCAAACAAAACATTCTTAACCACAATGGATGTGCCTATTTTGTTAAGAATAGTGCAACTGTTGCAGTACATGAAATTGTCATCTGAAAAGTGAAGACATTGTAAAAGTTAACTTTTTGGGGGAGGGGGAGGGATGTAGACCTAAGTTTGTACAGGGAAGGCTGAGGTACCGTACTATCGCTAGTCTGATCATTATTAGTGGAAGCAGAAAAAACAGCTGCAATAGTACTCTGGTGACGAGGAAAAAGCTTTTATCTTTTTTAGTGGTGTTTTTTTGTTCTCTTTTCCCTGCTTACTATCTCGACAGAAGCAGCATGTATGCATAGTCTTAGTGCAACAAAACAGCGACCGCCATTCAAAGAATTGTAACATTCGAAGGAATGAAGGAACACAGATTCCCAGTATGTCTTTCTTTTTTTCACAAAAATGCAGTGTTCCACTCCAACAGGTTTAAACCCTGTGTCTCTTATTTTCCCAGCAACTCTCAAACAACCTTTGACCCCAACAACACACGTCACTTCCCACTCATGTCTCGGAACATGATACATTACAATTTTCAGTTTCTCTATTCCAGTGTTTTTCAACCTTTTTTGAGCCAAGGTTGAAAAAATCCGGAGGCACACAACCAGCAGAAATCATTAAAAAACGAAAGTCAGTTGACAGTAAAAAGTTGTTGTCGCAATTGTTGGATATGACTTTAAACCATAACCAACCATGCATCAATATAGCGCTTGTCTCAAAGTCGGTGTACTGTCACGACCTGTCACATCACGCCGTGACTAATTTTTAGTTTGTTGCTGGTTTCCTGTGTGTAGTGTTTTAGTTCTTGTTTTGCGCTCCTATTTTAGTGGCTTTTTCTCTTTTTTTGGTATTTTCCTGTAGCATTTCATGTCTTCCTTTGAGCCATATTTTCCCGCATCTACTTTGTTTTAACAATCAAGAATTTTTCAGTTGTTTTTATCCTTCTTTGTGAGGACATTGTTGATTGTCATGTCATGTTCGGATGTACATCGTGAACGCCGTCTTTGCTCCACAGTAAGTCTTTGCTGTCGTCCAGCAATCTGTTTTTGTATACTTTGCAGTCAGTTCAGTTTTAGTTTCGTTCTGCATAGCCTTCCCTACGCATCAATGCCTTTTCTTCGGGCCACTCACCTTTTGTATATTTTTGGTTTAAAGGCCTACTGAAATGAATTTTTTTTATTTAAACGGGGATAGCAGATCTATTCTATGTGTCATACTTGATCATTTCGCGATATTGCCATATTTTTGCTGAAAGGATTTAGTATAGAACAACGACGATAAAGATTGCAACTTTTGGTATCTGATCAAAAAAAGGCTTGCACCTACCGGAAGTAGCGTGACGTAGTCAGTTGAACATATACGCAAAGTTCCCTATTGTTTACAATGATGGCCGCATGAAGTGAGAGAGATTCGGACCGAGAAAGCGACAATTTCCCCATTAATTTGAGCGAGGATGAAAGATTTGTGGATGAGTAAAGTGCAAGTGAAGGACTAGTGGGGAGTTGAAGCTATTCAGATAGGGAAGATGCTGTGAGCTGATATTCAGCTGGGAATGACTACAACAGTAAATAAACACAAGACATATATATACTCTATTAGCCACAACACAACCAGGCTTATATTTAATATGCCACAAATTAATCCTGCATAAAAACACCTGCGTGTTTGTTATGCTAGCTCCTAGCTCCTCTGCTAGCTCCTAGCTCCATAGAACACGCCAATACAATTCAAACACCTGATCAACACACACAATCACTCAGCCCAAAAGACCGTTTACCTAACCCAAGGTTCATAAAGCTTATATATTTTTAAAAAGTTACGTACGTGACGCGCACATACGGTCAAGTTATCGAATGTTTAGCAGCCAAGGCTGCATACTCACGGTACCTGATATTCAGCTGGGAATGACTACAACAGTAAATAAACACAAGACATATATATACTCTATTAGCCACAACACAACCAGGCTTATATTTAATATGCCACAAATTAATCCTGCATAATAACACCTGCGTGTTTGTTATGCTAGCTCCTAGCTCCTCTGCTAGCTCCTAGCTCCATAGAACACGCCAATACAATTCAAACACTTGATCAACACACACAATCACTCAGCCCAAAAGACCGTTCACCTAACCCAAGGTTCATAAAGCTTATATATTTTTAAAAAGTTACGTACGTGACGCGCACTTACGGTACGTACGTGTTATGCTAGCTCCTAGCTCCTCTGCTAGCTCCTAGCTCCATAGAACACGCCGATACAATTCAAACACATGATCAACACACACAATCACTCAGCCCAAAAGACCGTTCACCTAACCCAAGGTTCATAAAGCTTATATATTTTAAAAAAGTTACGTACATACGCAAAAAAAAGCCAAGGCTGCATACTCACAGTAGCACGTCTGCGTCTTTGTCATCCAAATCAAAGTAATCCTGGTAAGAGTCTGTGTTGTCCCAGTTCTCTACAGGCGTCTGTGTATCCAAATCAAAAGTCCTCCTGGTTAGAGTCTCTGTTATCCGAGTTCTTCCATCTTGACTGCATCTTTCGGGAATGTAAACAAAGAAGCGCCGGCTGTGTACTGTTGTGGCTGACTACGTTCGAAAAATACGTCCATTTCGCACCGACAACTTTCTTCTTTGCTTGCTCGGCTTCCTTCTCCATAATGCAATGAACATGATTGAAACATATTCACGAACACAGATGTCCAGAATACTGTGGAATTATGAAATGAAAACAGAGCTTTTTCGTATCGGCTTCAATGTGGAAGGCATACCCGTGTTCGCCGGGCTACGTCACACGCATACGTCATCCTCAGAGGCGTTTCGAACCGGAAGTTTAGCGGCAAATTTAAAATGTCACTTTATACGTTAACCCGGCCGTATTGGCATGTGTTATAATGTTAAGATTTCATCATTGATATATAAACTATCAGACTGCGTGGTCGGTAGTAGTGGCTTTCAGTAGGCCTTTAAGCATTAGTTACATTTTTACCTGCACACTGCCTCCCGCTGTTTCCGACATCTACAAAGCAATTAGGCTGCCACCTACTTATATGGAAGAGTATTACATTATTACTCTGCCAAGCTTTAGACAGTACAGACACTCAACAACAACACATAATTTGCAGACTATAATTACTGGTTTGCAAAAAACATTTTTAACCCAAATAGGTGAAATTTGATAATCTCCCACGGCACACTAGTGTGCCACGGCACAGTTGTTGAAAAACACTGCTCTATTCAACATGTTCGAAAAGGAGTAGGAAGAAGCAGAGCTTATTTAATCCTACCTCTTTTCCTTTACATAACAGTTGCTAAAACTTTTGTTCACTTCCTGTTCTCAATTAATTCACAAAATACTCCATAAGTAATAACAATAAAAATAAATAAATAAATAATTGGTGAAGTAAGTTATAGTTCATATTGTGAGATGAGTAAGATTATCTTGAAAATGAATGGATGGATGAGATAAATTCAGAATGTTTATCATGGTTCTTCTTCTTTGTACTTTGTAAACACTAAGTTTGAAGAGTTTCTTGAAGTGGATCATATTAGTACATTGTTTGATTTATTTGCTTAATCCATTCCATAATTTAATTCCACATACTGATATACTGAAAGTCTTAAAGGCCTACTGAAATGATTTTTTTTAATTTAAACGGGGATAGCAGATCCATTCTGTGTGTCATACTTGATCGTTTCACGATATTGCCAAATTTTTGCTGAAAGGATTTAGTAGAGAACAACGACGATAAAGTTTGCAACTTTGGTCGCTGATAAAAAAAAAAGCCTTGCCTATACCGGAAGTAGCGTGACGTCACAGGAGGAAGGACTCCTCACATTTTCCCATTGTTTACAATGCAGCGAGAGAGATTCGGACCGAGAAAGCGACGATTACCCCATTAATTTGAGCGAGGATGAAAGATTTGTGGATGAGGAAAGTGAGAGTGAAGGACTAGCGTGCAGTGCAGGACGTATCTTTTTTCGCTCTGACCGTAACTTAGGTACAAGGGTTCATTGGATTCCACACTTTCTCCTTTTTTTATTGTGGATCACGGATTTGTATTTTAAACCACCTCGGATACTATATCCTCTTGAAAATGAGAGTTGAGAACGCGAAATGGACATTCACAGTGACTTTTATCTCCACGACAATACATCGGCAAAGCTCTTTAGCTACTGAGCTAACGTGATAGCATCAGGCTCAAATGCAGATAGAAACAAAATAAATAAACCCCTGACTGGAAGGATAGACAGAAGATCAACAATACTATTAAACCATGGACATGTAAATATACGGTTAATAATTTCCAGCTTGGCGAAGCTTAACAATGCTGTTGCTAACGACGCCATTGAAGCTAACTTAGCTACGGGACGGCGGCGGGCATTGTAGCTTTCGACGACACCCCGGCCGCCATCAGAGTCGGCAAGAAACATATTTCCCCAAAGTTACGTACGTGACATGCACATAGTGACACGCACGTACAGGCAAGCGATCAAATGTTTGGAAGCCAAAGCTCTACTCACGGTAGCGCGTCTGCTATCCATCTCAAAGTTCTCCTGGTTGTGTTGCTGTAGTCCGCCGCTAATATACCGATCGCACCTACAGCTTTCTTCTTTGTTTGTTTGTTTGTTTGTTTGTTTGTTTGACTCCATTGTTCATTAAACAAATTGCAAAAGATTCACCAACACAGATGTCCAGAATACTGTGGAATTTTGAGATGAAAACAGAGCTTTTTGTATTGGATTCAATGCGTCCGAATACTTCCGTATCAACCACATACGTCATCATACATAGACGTTTTCAACCGGCAGTGTGGCGGGAAATTTAAAATTGCACTTTATAAGTTAACCCGGCCGTATTGGCATGTGTTGCAATGTTAAGATTTCATCATTGATATATAAACTATCAGACTGCGTGGTCGGTAGTAGTGGGTTTCAGTAGGCCTTTAAGTGTGTTGTATGTGTGTACAAATGTTTTAAATTACATTTTTCTCTAGGATTAAATTTCTCCTCTTTTGTTGAGAAGAAATGTTGTATATTCTTGGGTAGCAGATCATAGTTTGCTTTGTGTATGATTTTAGCTGTTTGCAAATTCACCACGTTGTGGAATTTCAGTATTTTTGATTCAATAAATAAGGGGTTTGTATGTTCTCTATATCCAACATTATGTATAATTCTAACTGATCTTTTTTGTAACACAGTTAATGAATGAAGTGTACTTATGTAGTTATTTCCCCATATAAGTATAAATAGTTGCAATAGACTGAAGCTGCAAACTTTGAAACGTGTATTTCCTACTGCATCCTAGAATGCACTATATTTTGTCTAATACAGAATGTCCTTAAATATTTATTCTGTCATGTCCTGGAATGTACCTTATTTGTTTCAACGTGTCACTAAATACACCTTATTTCTTGCAGCATGTCCTACAATGACCAGCATTCCTTACAGCATGTTCTTCAATAGCCTACATCTTATTCGTCTAGCATCTCGTTGAATGCACCATATTTTGTCTAGCATGTAGCCTGTTCATTGCAGCATGCCCAAGAGTACACCTTGTTTTTCCTACATGCCCTAGAATGCACCTTATTAAATCCAGCATGTCTTCGAATGCACCTTTTTGTTCAGCACACATACGCCTTCATTACAATCAATGTCCCTTTTTCCTATACTCAGACAATTTCTTCAAAAAGATTACCCATTATTATCCTCTGAAATTGAGTCACAAAGGTTCCCCACTAGAACATAGCTAATATCACTGAATGCGTGTTAAATGTAAAAAAAAAAAAAATGACGGACTCAGAGGAATGCTACGCAATGAGCAAATAGGGCGTACTGTGCCGGTGACCAGTGAATAATAATAAGAACATTGCACAAGTCCAAGCCAGTGCAGATATTTCCCACACAAACCTGATACCCATATGCTTAAAAGTCGTACTTCAAGGGCATTATTTCCACATGAGCAGCAATGTCAAGGTTGACAGGCAGCTTATTACTCTCCATTATCCTACCCCAACCCTCTTTCTTCGCGCAGACACACATACGCCCATATGCCACATTCCGTTTATTTACAAAAAAAACGTTTGCCATTGCGTTGTGTGGGTTTTACAGAAACATATTCAGCAACATGCAAATGATGCGTTCAGGTGATAAATGCAATAGTTAGCTTGCAGAGGCCATTCAATTAAATGAGCTGTCAAACGGTTAATTAACGCTCGCTCGCCGGACTCCTGTGCAAATGGATGCGTATAAGAACGGTCAGCCCAAACGTGGTAAAATCACTAGAATACAGGCGCAATTGGATAACATGTGCAAAAGGCGGCTACTGGTTGCAAGAATTCAGGGACAAGCAGCAAGGCCGCGCTAGCAGGGTGACCAATGCATCGCAAGGCCCGTTTAACGTTCACAAACCCGCCTCCTCAGGTTCGGAGCACAAATTGTAGATGTCATCTCTTAAAAAACCCAAACTTGAGTAACCTTTGTGTCCACATTTCAGGACTCGACCACAGCGGAGCTCACCGTTAATGTATTTTTTTTTGTATATGAATTGCACAGACCTGCCCAGATTCTGTCGTCCCCCGCCGCTTCCTCCGGCACCAGCGGCGTTACCACCGCCGGGTTTGCTGCGATTTCCACCGGCCTTCATTGACATGTCGCTCCCATAAAAGACGGCGTTTTAAAATGACCAGCTCGACACCGCAATTCTCTCCTGTAAGAGGAAGATTGTGGTGTGTGTGTGTGCGGTTGACAATTGGCCGCCGCCGTTAGCAAGTCCGAGGCTAGCAAGCTAATGTCAACGTGCCTCTAGAGGGAGATGCTATGCTAACAAGCTAGCGGGCTTGCTAGCTCAATTAGCGACCTGTGCAATTCCTATTAAAACTGAGAAAAAACACCACTTAAAAAGACAACACGCACAGATGACTCTCCTGTGATAAACACGGGCGTTGAACCTCTTGCCAACGTGTTGTGTAATCCAAACAAAAAGGAATTTCTAATCACAAAATGTGGTTTCGTGCTGTCTAGGGCTGTTTGCGTTGCTAACATCGACAAGACCAAAACAGTCTGAAAGGGGACAAAAAAAACAGCGGAGGGATATTTGACATGCGTATCAGCCCATGGCGGTCTGAGCATACATCATCATACGATCGTTAACCATAACACACAATCATGCAAAACATGTAATTACAGACACGTTTGTAAGTCAAAAAAATAAGCATATATTGACAGTCGTGTATTTTACACAAAAGCGCTACGTAATGGGACTACTTTCAGGAAGTACTGGATGGCTGTGTTGTGGCATCCACGTGAACCGGCTAACGCACAGCATACCCATGCGCATCAATTACGCTGACTGTATGCATGTGTTGTAATCGACTATTACACGTCATTTCATATTTATGCATAATCATACATGTATGTGTACATTGTGTGAATGTAAATATGAAATGTTCCTTAGTGTTACTTGTGAAGTATGTTGAAAACAAACCATATGCATCATGCAAATTCACATATGATGATTATCAGGGGTGTGGGGGAAAAAATCGATTCGAATTCGAATCGCGATTCTCACGTTGTGCGATTCAGAATCAATTTTCTTTTTTTTTTAAATCGATTTTTTATTTTTTGTATTATTATTTTTTGATATTTATTTTTTTTTAAATTTTTTTTAAATTAATCAATTCAACAAAACAATACACAGCAATACCATAACAATGCAATCCAATTCCAAAACCAAACCCGACCCAGCAACACTCAGAACTGCAATAAACAGAGCAATTGAGAGGAGACACAAATATGACACAGAACAAACCAAAAGTAGTGAAACAAAAATGAATATTATCAACAACAGTATCAATATTAGTTACAATTTCAACATAGCAGTGATTAAAAATCCCTTGTTGACATTATCATTAGACATTTATTTAAAAAAAAAAAAAAAAAAAGAACAATAGTGTCACAGTGGCTTACATTTGCATCGCATCTCATAAGCTTGACAACACACTGTGTCCAATATTTTCACAAAGATAAAATAAGTCATATTTTTGGTTCATTTAATAGTTAAAACAAATTTACATTATTACAACCAGTTGATAAAACATTGTCCTTTACAATTATAAAAGCTTTTTACAAAAATCTACTACTGTGCTTGCATGTCAGCAGACTGGGATAGATCCTGCTGAAATCCTATGTATTGAAAGAATAGATAATCGTTTTGAATCGGGAAAATATCGTTTTTTAATCGAGAATCGCGTTGAATTGAAAAAAAAATAAATCAATTTTGAATCGAATCGTGACCCCAAGAATCGATATTGAATCGAATCGTGGGACACCCAAAGATTCACAGCCCTAATGATTATACAATAGAGAAAAAACGAGATAATTGTCATTTTAAAGTGTGATTATTGCTGATGCATTGCTACTAGTCGCATTCATCGTGGAGGTGTACAAAAGGAGGTACAAAATATCGCCTGATAATAATGTTAATATTGATTTTTTTTAATCAGCGTGAAATATATATTCTCTGTCTAAATATTTAAAATGTAAAACTGTATCAGGATGTCGTTCTTCAGAAATTGTCATAAACATGCCAAGTACTTCCACTATAAGCAATCATTTATTTACATGCTCATAAATAATAATAATAATAATAGTAATAGTATATTAATAATATACTAATAAATAACATTATTATCAGGCAATATTTTGTACCTCCTTTTATACACCTCCACGATGAACGCTGTATAATGCATATGTTCCTTGACTGCACTTAAATGTAGAATATATGTAGAATATATGTAGAATATATTTATATTATTTATATATTATATATATAATATATTATATATATTTTATTATTTATTTTTATTATTGCCTATTGTGAGCGAACTGTGGTGCTGAATTTCCCCCCAGGGATCAATAAAGTACTTTCTATTCTATTCTATTCTATAAACTTGCATCAAGCTTGCACTGTACACAAAAAAATGTTGAGAGTTAAACCCATTAACTATTACAATTTAAATGTGTTTCTCTCGAGTGAAGAAATTGCAGAAATACAGTACATAATGTGTCAGTTTTAAATGAAATCTGTCCTAATTGTTTTCTGCTAAATGCCCTTTTATTGTGTATATTTGTAAAAAAAAAAGTTTTTAAATACATTTTTTTATCAGAATATTTGTATTGATGAGTTTATTAGACTTTTCACACGGCATCTAACCATAGCTAACGTCGTTTGCGTTCACACTAAGGAAAATAGTGCATTTTATTCCAGTTAAAAAGGTCAATAGTAACATTTTGATCAGGCGCTGTGGTTGAACTGCTATCGTGTACCTACACCAATACAGTAGGGTTGCCCCTCTTTCATGATGCTACAAGATTAGCATAATAGGTCGTTGTCTTGGCTACTTTGACCAATTTCCCCGCTGTGCGACATGTTTTTATACAGACAGCAACCGGAGCATTATACGCTAGCCGGTGGAAGGATGTTAATATAATTTGCGGTTTCTAAAACTGCGGCGATATTCGCTTAGTTGCCACTTGAGATGGCTAGCTAGCTAGCTAGCGCTGTTCGACAGCGTGATAGGTTGCCCGGGGTTCATATTCTCACCACCGCGGTGTGTCAAACTCTCATTTCAGCTTCCAAGGACAATACAAGTAGTGACTTTTAGGTTAAATCAACGATCGGTAGTGTTTTTTGTTTTTTTTAAACAGATGCTTGTATTGTGTATAATTTACATGAATGGGGTGCTACATTCAAACAAGCTACTTAGCCAACTAGCTTCTTGCTCGAACTAAAAATACACCCCTCGTCCTCTGTCCTCCTGCTAAAGTTTTTGCTTGTTCCCTTACATTTCCTACGGCGATATTATTTGGTGTTTGGCACTCTACATGGTCACTACGGTGGATGCAAGGCGACAGGAAGAGCGTGTCAGACCCCACGGTGGTAAGCCGGCTTGGGGTGACTTCACGCCGCTTCGCTGCAGCCGGGTGGTTCTGTTGTACCCATGGCCTTGTCTTTCCATCAGTAGTCCTGTAACAAGCCCCGGTTCTGCCCCGGGGCTGCAGGAGTGAGACTTCTCTAAGGTCAAGGATAAAGTCTTTTTGTTTCCACTGTCAACTGCGTGACGTTTGTGCTAAAGTGGATCATCATGACGGAGGATAACAGTGCTGATAACTTCATCAAGGTACGTTTTGAATCAAAAATATGTAATACAGTATATGTGTTGAATGCAAATATGTTTCATTTTCAATGAGATCCTCTGCAAAGGATGTATTTTAATATATATATATATATATATATATATAGATACAGTAACACCCACATACAGTCGTGGTTAAAAGTTGACATACACTTGTAAAGAACATGATGTCATGGCTGTCTTGAGTTTCCAATAATTTCAACAGCTCTTATTTTTTTGTGATAGAGTGATTGGAGCACATACTTGTTGGTCACAAAAAACATTCATAAAGTTTGGTTCTTTTATGAATTTATTATGGGTCTACTGAAAGTGTGACCAAATCTGCTGGGTCAAAAGTATACATACAGCTAGGGCTGGGCGATATGGCCTTTTATATAATAGCTCGATATTTTTGGGCCATGTCACGATACACGATATATATATCGCAATATTTTGCCTTAGCCTTGAATGAATACTTGATGCATATAATCACAGCAGTATGATGATCCTATGTCCATCCATCCATCCATCCATTTTCTACCGCTTATTCCCTTCGGGGTCGCGGGGGCGCTGGAGCCTATCTCAGCTACAATCGGGCGGAAGGCGGGGTACACCCTGGACAAGTCGCCACCTCATCGCAGGGCCAACACAGATAGACAGACAACATTCACACTCACATTCACACACTAGGGCCACCTATGTGTCTACATTAAAATATTCTTGTTCACACTGCATTAATATATGCTCATTTTAAAGATTCATGCAGAGAGGGAAATCACAACTAAGTAAATTTAGCAAAACTGTATTTATTAAACAGTTATTAAGCAGTGGCACAAACATTCATGTCATTTCAAAACAGAAAGTGCAAGATTGTCAGAGACATTTTAAAACAGGGGTGGGCAATGAATTTTTACCGGGGGCCGCATGAGCAACCCGAGCACTGCTGGAGGGCCACATCGACAATATTTCAATTAAATGTTGCTCAATATTATTTTTGATATATACCGTAAGATAAATAATAATAATAATAATAATAATAATTAATAATAATAGTAATACTTCAACATAGTGTGTGTAACAGCATTCCATGACTAATATAAATAAATTAACATTAATAATAAATGACAGTAAAATAAGCACATGTATGACTGAGGAGTCATAGTGTAACTTTGTGTGGTATTTGAGTTGTCCGACTTTTTGTGTGGCCGTAAACGCGCCAGTGGTTTAGTGGTATGCGTGTTGGTGACAGATGACAAGTTGGTTTTGGCCTGGTTTGTACGGCAGAAAATGACTAGTTTTTCGAGATAGAAGTGTTTTACTCATGTTTTTGGTGTGGTTATGTCCGAATATAAACAGTTTTGCTCAATAAAGTGATCGATATAATTCCTGTCCTCGAAGCATCTCGATAGACGTTACAATAATTGAACGGTGTTGACGAACACCGTTAGGGCCGCTTGTTGTCACTGTCACTCAAAGTTGCATTGCAAAATTACATAGAATAAATATGTTTATTTTGTTTAGAATTCAGATGGGATTTGATTTGGTGCGCGGCATATATTTGCTGTGCGCAGCGGACGCTTGAGCAGTGCGCAATTGCGCAGGCGCGCACCTTAGAGGGAACGTTGCTTGGCAGTCCATGTCTTGTAGAAAACATGCCATTCGTCATCAAGTTTTCTCTTCTTAGCGTCTCGGGTGTAAACCATGCATCACTTGTCGCTGCATGTGCACCTTCACTCGCAGGTTACACACGGACATACGCCCATAAATAATACTTTTCAAAATAAAAGCAGCACAGTTGTATTGCGCGAACGACATAGATGTTTTTTCAACCTCATTTTGTAATTTGTGATTGCAGCTGTTCACATTCACTGTCCACACGGAAGTAATACAAATATCGATTTTCAAAACAAAAGCAGCACCGTTGTATTGCACACTCGACATAGACACTTTTTAAAATGTATTTCGTAATTTATAATTGGCCTCACGCGGGCCGGACAGGGACGCACAAAGGGCTGGATGCGGGCCGCAGAATGCCCAGGTCTGTTTTAAAACAAGCTATTAGTGCACTTTTGTGCATGATGTCACTAAGATGACATATCAAAACGAAACTAAATTAAAGTGAACTTTTTGTACAGACCGCCACTACAATAGTTTAAAACAAATAAAGTGCACTTTTGTGCATGATGTCACACAAGATATTTTAATAAATGTCAAATAAAAATGAGCTGCATAATAGGAAATCAAATAGCAGCGCTGCTACTTTTTGTAACAACGCTTTTGCCGCATAATTGTTCAACATCTTCCCGCTTGAAGCCAAACCACCGCCAGACAATGCACCCTGTGCTGTTTTTCTTGGGAATTAATTCTTCCTCTATTTGTTACCAGATTGGCACCTTCTTTCTCTCGTATTACCACTCGTACCTCACCGTTAGCATCACAGCTAATGTTGCCCATGTAGCTACCTCTCTGCTCAGGGAGGGCGTGTGACGTCGCACGCGTGAAGTATGTAAGAAGGTGCACTTGTTTATGTCTCTGTGAGAAGGAGCGACAAGAAAGAGTGGGAAACGCATGCAGCTAAAAGCAACTGCGTGAGAACATATACTCGAATATCACGATATAGTCATTTTCTATATCGCACAGAGACAAACCCGCGATATATCGAGTATATCGATATATCGCCCAGCCCTACATACAGCAATGTTAATATTTGGTTACATGTCCCTTGGCAACTTTCACTACAATAAGGCACTTTTGGTAGCCATCCACAAGCTTCTGGCAAGCTTCTGGTTGAATTTCTGACCACTCCTCTTGACAAAAGTGGTGCAGTTCAGCTAAATGTGTTGGTTTCTTTTTGTTTCTTCAGCATTGTCCACACATTTAAGTCAGGACTTTGGGAAGGCCATTCTAAAACCTTAATTCTAGACTGATTTAGCCATTTTTGTACCACTTTTGATGTGTGTTTGGGGTCATTGTCCTGTTGGAACACCCAACTGCACCCAAGACACAACTTCCGGGCTGATGATTTTAGGTTGTCCTGAAGAATTTAGAGGTAATCCTCCTTTTTCATTATCCCATTTACTCTCTGTAAAGCACCAGTTCCATTGGCAACAAAACAGGCCCAGAGCATAAAACTACCAACACCATGCTTGACGGTAGCAATGGTGTTCCTGGGATTAAAGGCCTCACCTTTTCTCCTCCAAAAATATTGCTGGGTATTGTGGCCAAAAGGCTCAATTTGTGTTTCATCTGCCATCACATGGACAAAGATAAGACCTTCTGGAGGAAAGTTCTGTGGTCAGCTACCAAAAGCGCATTATTGCAGTGAAACTTGCCAAAGGACATGTAACCAAATATTAACATTGCTGTATGTATACTTTTGACCCAGCAGATTTGGTCACCTTTTCAGTAGACCCATAATAAATTCATACAAGAACCAAACTTCATGAATGTTTTTTGTGACCAACAAATATGTGCTCCAATCACTCTATCACAAAAAAATAACAGTTGTAGAAATTATTGGAAACTCAAGAAAGCCATGACATTATGTTCTTTACAAGTGTATGTAAACTTTTGACCACGACTGTACATACTATATATTTAGTTAGTATTGTATGTATTAATTGTGTGCTTTTACCAGGTACACTGCTACTGCTCTGTTTATAGCCTGCTCCATGTAGAGCAGGGGTGTCAAAGTCAAATGGACGGAGGGCCAAATAAAAAATTTAGCTACAAGCCGAGGGCCGGACTGTTCGAATGTTCATTGAAACATTTTTAAATGACGCATATAGTCTAGTGAACCTAATTGAACCTACTGAAAACCTAACAAATATATTCCAATATGATCAGATAAATAAAGCAATATTTTCTTATGGCTCTGTCAGTAATCTTTAATTTTCAACAGACACAAAAGACAAATTTCCTTTATATAAAAATCCCCATAACATGAACATTAAATGAAAGAAACCGGTATTCAAGGCACCATCAGTAGCCTATATTTTCTATTTTAGCAAAAGTGGGCTAAATTTACTTCAAAGAAAAAAACAATAATAGCAATTTTCTATCATCCACTCAACTGAAATATTTTTAAAATATAATTAAATTGAAATACAATAAAATAAAGTGCAAAAATCTATAAATCAAAAACAACACTTTGTTTAAGGAGAAGTAACATGCAGTGAAAACAAATATTAAACTTTAACTTTTAAACTTGAATTGAGTAAAAACTCTAAATATGTGATTGCACAGTAATGTTCACATTAAACCCCCCTCCTCCCTCCGTGGGAGGGAGGCGAGTTGGGTGCCCGAAACCCCCCGCTGGTTTCGGCCCGCCCCTTGGCGCGCGTGGCACGGCGGGCTCCGCGACCCGACGGCTGGCCCTCGTGGCTTGACGGCGGGCGCGTCCCGACGGGCCGCGCGTAGGGGTCAAACGCAGAAGTCTCAGGGCCTCGTGGTGAGGGGGTGGCCTGCGGGTTTCGGCCCGCTTGACCCCCCCGCTCCGCTTGGCGCGCGCGGCACATGACGGGTTCCGCCACCGACGCTCGGGCTGCAGCCCGACGGTGGTGCGGGCCCGGCGGTGACGCGCGGTTTGGGGAAACAAAGCAGAAGTCTCAGGGCCTCGGGGCCGGGTTTCGGCCCGCCCCCTTGGCGCGCGTGGCACGGCGGGCTCCGCGACTGACGGCCGGGCTGCAGCCCTTCGGCCGGCAGGCGCGTCCCGGCGGGCCGCTCGCCCCCTTTCGGAACCTTGGACCGGCATCCGCTTGGTGCGTGTAAAAGATCTGCGGTCTAAAAAAAAAAAAAAAAGAAAAAAAAATCTGCGGTCTGCGGGCCGGTTCTAATAATAAATCAAGATCATCCCAAGGGCCGTAAAAAACCTTCTCGCGGGCCGGATATGGCCCGCGGGCCTTGACTCTGACATATGTGATGTAGAGTATGCACTTGCTGTTGATATTCTGGGCTTAATCGTGTGTGTTAGTCCCAATCTATGTCCATAATAAAGGCTCATTATATTTATTTATATTTTGATTGACATTTTCAATATGTAGAGTATGAGTAATTGTGCTCTTTTGTGGGTGTAGTTTGCAATGGTGTAGAACTGCAGAAGGCCACTGCATCATACTGACAGCTGCGTCTAATGATTTGGTTACCTTATTCGGCTGCAAGGGAGAGACATAGTACTCTGTAACACGCTAATGCAGTGTATTAATAAAAGAATGAAGGTAGTAATAATACAAGTCTTTTACTGGAGTTTAAGATTTGTGCCTGTATGTATAAAAGCACCTACAGGTAGCACTGACTGGGGCGGTATAGCTCGGTTGGTAGAGTGGCCGTGCCAGCAACTTGAGGGTTGCAGGTTCAATTCCCGCTTCCGCCATCCTAGTCACTGCCGTTGTGTCCTTGGGCAAGACACTTTACCCACCTGCTCCCAGTGCCACCCACACTGATTTAAATGTAACTTAGATATTGGGTTTCACAATGTAAAGCGCTTTGAGTCACTTGAGAAAAAGCGCTATATAAATGTAATTCACTTCACTTCACTTCACTTGCTTATTAATACACAATACATGTAATCTGTATTTTCTAAACACTCAGCATTGTTTTTGCTTTTCGTATTTTTTCTCACCTTTTGTCTTTCCCACAACGTCCAAAAAATGACATCCATATGCCTTATTGCCAGTTATGCAAATTACACTTAGGAGACATACTGTAGTGCTGAAAGTAAAATGGGCTGTTTGCATCTTGCTGAAAGTTCAACTTTTCAAACCAAAAAGTATGCTTATGTTACTGTTAGTGGTTTAACAGAACATGCACTAAACAAAAATATAAACGCAACACTTTTGTTTTTGCTCCCATCTTTCATGAGTTTAACAGACTCAAAGATCTACAACTTTTACTACATACACAAAATACCGTAATTTCCGGACTATAAGCCGCTACTTTTTCCCCTCGTTCTGGTCCCTGCGGCTTATACAAGGGTGCGGCTTATATACGGCCTGTTCTTCTCCGACACCGACGAAGAGGATTTCGGTGGTTTTAGTACACAGGAGGAAGACGATGACACAATGATTAAAGACTGACTTTTCATATACCGGTAGGCTGGTTATTTTGATAACGTACAGGCGAGCACTTTGTATTACTTTGCACCGTTGTATTATTTGTACTCTGCACGAATGCTGTTCGCCATGTCAAAGATGTGAAAGTTTGATTGAATGATTGAAAGATTTATTGTTAATAAATAACAAACAGTCATCTCTGTCCCGACAATCCCCTCCGTGGTAGCAGGAACCCCTATATACTACGCTAATTACACATCAAAACCCTGCGGCTTATAGTCGGGTGCGGCTTATATATGGAGCAATCTGTATTTTCCCCTAAATTTAGCTGGTGCGGCTTATAGTCAGGTGCGGCTTATAGTCCGGAAATTACGGTACCTATTCCTCTCAAATATTGTTCACAAATCTGTCTAAATCTGTGTTAGTGAGCATTTCTTCTTTGCCAATATAATTCATCCCACCTCACAGGTGTGGCATATCAATATGCATATTAAACAGCATGATTATTGCACAGGTGTGCTTTAGGCTGCCCACAATAAAAGGCCACTCTGAAATGTGCAGTTTTATCACAAAGCACAATGCCACAGATGTTGCAAGTTTTGAGGGAGCGCGTAGTTTGCATGCTGACTGCAGTAATGTCCACCAGAGCTGTTGCCTGTGAATTGAATGTACATTTCTCTACCATAAACCGTCTCCAAAGGTGTTTCAAATAATTTGACAGTACATCCAACCAGCCTCATAACTGCAGACCACGTGTAACCACACCAGTCCAGGACCTCCACATTCACAGACCAGCCACCTGGACAGCTGCTGCAACAATTGGTTTGCATAACCAAATAATTTCTGCACAAACCGTGAGAAACCATCTCTGATGCATGCTCCTCGTCCTCATCGGAATCCTGACCTGACTGCAGTGCGTCATCCTAACTGACTTGAGTGGGCAAATGCTCAGATTCGATGGTGTCTGACACGTTGGAGAGGTGTTCCCTTCATTGACTAATCCCGGTTTTCACTGTTCAGGGCATATGGTGTGTGTGGTGTGGTGTGGAAGAGCAGTCTGCTGATCTCAACGTTGTGAATCGAGTAGCTGATGGTGGGGTTAGGGTTCTAGTATGGGCGTATGTTATGGACAACAAACACAAGTGCACTTTATTGATGGCATTTTGAATGCACAGAGATACCGTGACGAGATCCTGTGGCCCATTGTTGTGCAATTCACCCGAGCCCATAACCTCATGTTGCAACATATCAAAGCACGGTCCCATGTTGCAAGGATCTGTCCACAATTCCTAAAAGCTGAAAACATCCCAGTTCTTACATGGCCAGCTTACTCATTGGACATGTCAGCCATTGAGTATGTTTGGGATGCTGCGGATCGACGTATACGACCGTGTGTTCCAGTTCCTGCCAATATTCAGCAACTTCGCACTGCCATTGAGGAGTGGACCAACATTCCACAGGCCACAATCTACAACCTGATAAACTCTATACGAAGGAGATGTGTTGCACTGCGTGAGGCATGTTGTGGTCAGGGGTGGTTACACCAGATACTGACTGCTTTTGTGAGCCCCCCAGATCCCCAATAAAGCAAAATTGCACATTACAGAGTGGCCTTCTAAGGCACATCTGTGCAATATAATCATGCTGTTTAATCAGCATCTTGGTATGCCACATCACTTGGGGTGGGATGGATTATCTTGACAAAGAAGAAATGCTTACTAACACAGTTTTAGACAGATTTGTGAACAATATCTGAGAGGAATTGGTCTTTTGTGTATATAGTAAAAGTTTTAGATCTTTGTGTTCAACTCATGAAAAATGGGAGCAAAAACAAAAGTGTTGCGTTTGTATTTTTGTTCAGTATATATGTTTTCAAAATGTCTATATTTACAGTTACTAATTATATTCAATATAATTTAGTGTGGCATTTAGTTTGGCGTTGTTGCAGGGAGCGCATGGACATACACAAAAAGGGTCCCAGAAAAGCAACTAACATCTATCCAATTTACAGTAATATTGTTGTTATGATAGGCCAGAGCTAGTCATCTATGTTATTTCATGTTCTCCACTATTATCATTATTTTGTACATTACTGAGAGTCTGCTGTTTTTAAGAACCTGCTGCAAAAAAGCTAGTTAATGATCATTCAATCAATCAATCAATGTTTATTTATATAGCCCTAAATCACAAGTGTCTCAAAGGGCTGTTGCATGACAACGCTCTACTGTTTTTAGAAAACTGCTACAAAAATGCTAGTCTTTTCCAAGTTTTTGAACTGGAACTCAGGGGCCGTTCTGATGTCATTCCCGGGCTGCCAGGTCACCAGTTAAATAGACCTGTGATAAGCTATACATTTAATGATAGCCAATGTTAGCAAAATGTTGACAAATCACTATCAATAGGTGACAACGAACAAAGCTTGTGCATAGGGCGTAGTTTACATGCTAAAAGCCAAAAAAGGGTGGGATATAGTCCTTACAACAAATTGGAAAGTTAGCACTTTCTAGGCAGCCATGTGACGGTCACAAACAGCCCCTTTAACTAATAAGCGAGGTACATACTGCAATTTTTGCACTTCTGCTGTGCACACTGTTACTTGTTTTTTAGCAAGTCTTGCGTATACAGCCCAAAATGTGTTTTTTGTAACCACAAAATGTCATAACATGTAACGTCATAAACTGAGGACCATCTGTATTTATTTCCTATTAGAAACATAGCTACGAAAAAAACTTACGTATGTATATTAATGTGTATCATGTTTGGTTTTAGTCTTTGCATTCTCTCATATGCTATTAGCTCCATAGCACAATCAAACCAACAATTCTCCTTGCTCACATTTCATTACACCCTGGCTTTGCGATTCCTTCCCAACCAGCTACTTTCCAAGTGTCACTAGCCTGGTATCTAAGTCAGCAGTCTCTTAGGTACCCAGGCCTCTTGCTTTCACAACTAGGTCAAAATGTGCTTAATGGTGGGTTGACTGCCCCTTAGAACTGGAATACATACATAGTGTCCACTTGAGCCATCAGCATAGACAATTTATTGTAGAATAGAAAGGAGGTGACAAAGCCGTGGCACAACTTGCTTAGCAACCATAAGTGATTGAATAAAGTCTGGTCAAATCTAACACAAATGTGAAAGATTAAATTCTCTGTCTTAAAATTATGTGACTGTATTTGGCTAATACCCATATCATCAATGCAGGAGACATCCATTCTAGATGAATACAGCATAAATTGGACACAAAAACTGGGAGCTGGCATCAGTGGCCCTGTGAGGTGAGTGTGACTGGTGTTAGCTTTTTTATCCATCCATCCATCCATTTTCTACCGCTTAATCCCTTTTTTGTCTTTATACTCTTCTCTAGCACTAAGGTATAAATATTATATTATACTATTAGTGCTGTCAAATGATTACCTTTTAAAATCAGATTGTTCATACTTTTGAATTTGGATTAATCATGATTAATCACAGGTTATAATTTGCTTTCATAGTTTGAATTAACTTAAAGTAAGACACCAATATTTGGACACAGATGCAATTTTATTGATGGAATGTCATCCAGGAACATTTTTTTTTAAATGTCTAACTTGAATGTATGTCATTTGCTCAAAACCGAGTAACAGTTTTATATAAAGTCCAGTCTGGGTGCATTTTGAAGTGAAATATGCCAGTGAGCACACCAGTCAGTGTCTCCTCACTAATTTTTGCACAGACCTATGCATTAACCTGGGGGCCTCATCGAATTGAAATTGCGTGGCGTTCCTACTTAAAACAGACGTACGTTCGAATACAGAAAACTACATACGCTAGCAAAACTTCAGATGTATTAAAATGTGCGCTCTCACAAAGTCAATTCCCATTTATTTTTTCCATGGTAATCAACTTAAAATTGGTCCCAGATGTTTGTATGGCTTGGCACGCCCAGGCCAATACCCTTTATAAATATGCAAATCATATCAAAAGTAACCATGTGCTTGAGCCTGGCACGGTCTGACCAATCACAAGTCAGTAGGAGGCACATCAACCAAACAATAAATCAAACTTTATTTGTATAGCACTTTTCATACATATGAATGCAGCACAAAGTGCTTTACATTTAAAAACATTTAAAAAAAACAACAGAACAGTACTGGACCGTTTTCATTGCATAATCGCAAGTTCAAACAGTCCAACCCCCCCCCCCCTTTTTTTTTCTCTCTCTCTCTCTCTCTCTCTCTCTACCACACACATGCACACATAATAAAATTCCTGTAAAAACATATGTGGCTTTCTCATATCTTTCTCATGTTTTGATTGAACTGCAGAGCAAAAACAAAAAAGTAATGGTCGTGTCAGGAAGAAAGTGAAGAAGAAGATAGACGTGCGTGTGCAAAACTGACTCGGGCAAATTAGTGTTGCACCCGGTTTGAGAAGATAGTCGCTACGATACGTAAAACTTTAGATGAGAAGGGTGACTCTGATTACCCCTCAATATAAATTTAATTTGTGCAATTTATAAAAATATATGTTTATACATCCTGCTCACATAAGACAGATTATAATTTTATCTTAATATGATGTTATATGGATAGGCTCTAGCCTCCTGTTGGGTTCATATGTCTCTAATAAGCACATTAATCAGTCTGTGGATTAAAAGTTGGCACTTATTTGTGTGTTACAGTACCCAGCATCACCTCTGTGTAGTAAATTATCCACAGCCTGTAGAAATGTACGTACGTCAGCCATGAATTTGGCTTATGCAAATTTCCATGTCAGTTTTGATAAATCTCCTCTTTGCCTTGAAAGACGGCGTACACTAGGTTTTTGTGCAGAAGCAAGCTTCTTACATGAGGGCACAGATCACTAACCGTATAACAACCATCCATGGTTAAGTAAAGAAGCATGTACAGTCAAAGTGAATTGTGTGGTTAATCGGTGTATACACGTGATTCTTAAAGTATAATTAGGTTAGTTCAAAACAAGCCTCCAAACGCATTACTCACAGTGTATAGATCCTGTAGTTGAGTAAAATAAACTTTTGTAGTCCTTTTTATGATTTAGTATTTTATTTTATGTTCTTCATTAAAGGTCTGCTTCCTCCACAGTAAAGATTTAATGAACAATTGAAAAAACCAAAGCTTTTTATCCTTGCATGTACAGACGTGTACTTTTATTGTAAGTAAGAAACTGTCATTCCGTTAAATGGTCGGTTTTGGCCACAGGATGCAAGAAACTCAACTCATCTGCGTGACATATTGACATACTCATGAAGTCGATGATTCAGACTGCACTGTCTCCGGTTTGATCACCACTTAGTCACTCCGTCTCTCGGCTCTTTGTTTGGGAAGTTGGCCGTGTGATTCATAAGAACTTGAGCATTAGAGGTCTCCTGCACTTTTCTGATTAATTCCTAATAGAACATTCATGTTGCTCAACAAGCCCCTCCATCTGTGCAGAGCTCTGTGATTCACTGCTCCCTCGCAGTTGGTGAACTTTGGCCAAGGCAGAATGTTCTCTTGCTGTAATGCTTCGCAAGCAAATGTACTGTATTCTTAGAAGCCTTTCAAGGCTCAGTGGTTGTTGTTTAAGGTTGATATTTAGTTCCCCGTGGCTTAGATAAGGAGGACTGGACATTTTTGGAAACTTTAATAAATTATCTAACAGTACTACGTGCCAATGTTGCAATAGTGTATCTGCGATATAGTGTCATTTTATGAGACTTACATGTCCAAGATGCTTCACTTACCGATACCTAACTAATGCTGACACTATACGGTGTTTGTATTTTGTCTCTGAAAGTTATCATGCATGTAATAAAGACAAGTAAAAAAGAAAATAAATAATGCAATTGCTTCTTATTTGAACTGTTGAATGATGATAGTCTGCAAACCTCGCTGGAGGGTGAGGTGAGGAGGACGTGTCCGCCGTTATGCTAACGACACCGCAGCATGCCTCCTTGAGTATATGGCCTCTGTTTGTGATGCAGCTCATTACATAAAAATAAATTGTCATTTAAAAACTAAATTGCATGTTTTTGTAATTCAAGATCCCGATGGAGCATCAAGTTGATAGCATTCTGCACCCTGTTGAAGTTATTGTACTTACTTTGTTATGCCTCAGATGAGGCGAACATAACTTGAGATGACAGCACTTTTTTCCTTTTGTATTTTGTCCTTATTAAGGGTTTGTGTGAAAAAATCATCTCAGGAACGCTTAGCCCTGAAGATCCTCATTGATCGTCCAAAAGCCAGGAATGAGGTTTGAAAAAATCACAACTATCTGTTGGATCAATGCCTTTTGTGTACTGTCATGGGCTTTATTTCTGTGCTTTGTTGCCCCTTTTGCTTTTTGTTATTCTTCTTTTTTATTTGTTCTGTAGTTTCACACTTGTGCTTTTTTAGTTTTGAGCATTGCTGAACACTACACTGTGAAGTTGCCCCCCCCCTTGTCATTGCAAATATTAAAATAACACTGCCATTTGTTTGTGCCGTTAGTTTTTAAGTTATTCTAAAATAATTTTTTGACGAGTGATGTCATCCAGCCACTTTATCAAAATCTTTCCAAACTTGTCTAAAATGTTTGTGCTGGTTTGTGCTGTCAACAAATGTTTTAACTATTAGGGTATTAATGTTATTAACATTTTATCTCTACAAGTTTGTGCTATGTTAAAATATTAGTTAAAATATTTTATTTAACAGCACAAACATGGCACAAACGTTTTAGACAAGTTTGGAGAGATTTGGTCAAGATGAAGGGCTTAATGACATCACTCGTCAAAAAATGTTTTTCAGAATAAATAGCAGTGTTATTTTAATATTTGCAATGACAAGAAGCGCAAACGTCACACAAGTCACATCTAGGCACTCTTCTCCTGCTTCCTAACACAGTCAACATGAAAACTCTCATGAAAGAGCTTGAAGTATACATATAATAATATCTCACTTAAAAATCACAAGGCTCTGTTTTTAAACAGTATATTTTTTCAAAAGACTTAAACCTCCAGAAAATGTATCTATTGAATTGAAGTAAGAGAGAAAGCAATTCATGGAAAACAGGGTCACCAACCAATTCAGGTGGTTGTTTCGGCCAATGTTTTTATGTATTTTATAATAGCCATAAATGTGTGTATGCATGTGTGTATTTATTAAAAAAAAAAGTGAATCTGTATATGCTTACTTTATATGCATGCATGAATAATATCTATCACTATCCATCTATAGGCACATTGCAGACTCTGATACCATTTTGCAAAATGTTTTTACATTTTCTTCGTATTGTTTACGTAATTCTATTTTATATTTAGTACTGTAAAAGACAATCCCTTTTTTTGGATAGAAAAAAACTTTTAAAACAATTGTACATCGTAGCCACTGAACAGTTTGTCGACTCTGCTTTGTTGATCACCTTAATTTTTAATAATGGCATCACAACTCTGCTAAAATGTCAAACCTTTTGAGACATTTCTTTCGTGTTATTTGAGAACAAATTGGTACTTTTTTAGAGGGAAAAATATGGTCTTATATTACTTTTGAAAAAATAAACTAAATAGAATAGTGCCACCACTTGGTTGTAAAGGGGCAGGTGAAATAATGCACAACATCAGGCGCAGTGCAGGATATATCCTGTTTCTGTTGGCCATTAGCCCTGTATTGAATTTGACAAATTATCATACTTTTATCATTGTTTTTGAATTACTGATCGTACATCGTGCTGAGGATTAAATTATCATACGAAGAGGCATGCTTAGCTTTTTTTAAATTGCATTGTGTGGTACTTGGAAAACAAATGAAATTGCTCATTCCGTTTTGAAAGTAACGCTGTCCTACTAAACTAGTATGAGAACACATTAAGATTAAACTACATTCTATGAAGTACATATATTTACCACCACAAGCTTAGCAGTGTTGCAGTTCTGTTACATTGGTCTACTGTTTCTGCATGTAGGTGCGCCTCCATATGATGTGTGCCAACCACCCAAATATAGTGCGAATCTTGGACGTTTATGCCAACAGTGTTCAGTTCCCACATGAGTCCAGTCCCAGGTGAATTGGTTTGTCCATTCAATCACCCACGGCCTTTATGCACTGTATATTCATGCTGCTTTATTTTTGTTTTTTTTCCTTCAAGAGCCAGGCTTTTGATTGTCATGGAGATGATGGAGGGCGGTGAACTCTTCCATAGAATCAGTCAGCACAGGCACTTCACTGAAAAGATGGCGAGCCAGGTCACAAAGCAGGTTTGTGATGAAAGTAAATGCACACAAAACGCTTGGTATATTGGGCTTTTTCTGTCATTATTCCTCACCAGCGTAGTTTGCGAGCATGGTTTAGTACAGGGGTAGGGACCCTATGGCTCTCGAGCCAGATGGGGCTCTTTTGATGACTGCATCTGGCTCTCAGATAAATCTTAGCTGACATTGCTTAACACGATAAGTAATGAATAATTCCGCTGGTAAACACAGTGTTAAAAATAACGTTCAAAATATAAAACAGTCTCATGCATTTTAATCCATCCATCTGTTTCTACCGCACCTGTTCAAGAAGTTGCATTAATGGTAAGAAGTATTTTATTTATTATTGGTTAGCTTCAGAATAACAATGTTATTAAAAAGAATAAGATACTTATTATAGTCTAAACATTTCTTACTTAAAAATGCACGCATTTAGTTATTCAGTGTTAAAAAATATTATATGGCTCGCACGGAAATACATTTTAAAATATGAAGAAAAAGCGGTAGAAAATGTATGGATGGATGGGCTCTCTCAGCCAAAAAAGGTTCCCGACCCCTGGTTTAGTATGTTGAACATTTTTGGTGCCTGT
This sequence comes from Entelurus aequoreus, assembly GCF_033978785.1. NCBI lineage: Eukaryota > Metazoa > Chordata > Actinopteri > Syngnathiformes > Syngnathidae > Entelurus > Entelurus aequoreus. The sequence goes on from NC_084747.1 coordinate 34,954,813, forward strand.
GTTACAGAAGGTTTTGCAGTCTCTCAGTATCATTAGCGACACAATGCTTGGATTCAACAGCTTATGCCACCTTTAATCAGTAGAACACATGTTGCTTGCAGTGTTAATTTCATTGACTAATAATTTTCATCTAATTTAACGTCAAACCATTTTCCCTTGACTAAATTGAGACAACAACTACAAATAACAAATGCATGTTGACTAAGACGACGAAATTAACTGAAATTTTAGTCAACAAAAAATAAGACAAAAATGTTGACAGAAACAAATCCAAACATATTTAATTTTGTCTTGTAGGTGGGTAGGACAAATTTGGAATGTATCTAATCACACCTCTTAATCAGCGCATGAGTGAGTTACGAGACAGACCCAATCAGATGCTTTTGTTTGTAAGATAAAGAAGTTGGATTTTTCCTCGCCGAAACATTACTGTATGTACGGTATTTAAAGTCCCACATCGTAATCGCCTGGGAGAAATAGAAGAGGTCTAGGCAACACTAAATTGGCCCTAGTGTGTGAATGTGAGTGTGAATGTTGTCTGTCTATCTGTGTTGGCCCTGCGATGAGGTGGCGACTTGTCCAGGGTGTACCCCGCCTTCCGCCCGATTGTAGCTGAGATAGGCTCCAGCGCCCCTCGCGACCCCGAAGGGAATAAGCGGTACAAAATGGATGGATGGATAAAGTCGACAAAATGTACTGTGATTTTAGCTGACAAAAATGTTGTGAGATTTAGTTGACTAAAACGAAAGATTAAAACTAAATCAATTTAGATGACTAAAGTATGACTTATACTAAAAGCCATTTTTGTCAAATAGCCATGACTAAAACTAAATTAGAAACTGTTGTTTGGACACACATGTAAATAACAGCATCATTCTTTCCAGATCAGTCAAGCCTTGGAACACTGTCACTCCCTAAATATTGCACATCGGGACTTGAAGCCAGAGAACCTTCTCTTCAAGGATAACTCTCTGGTAATAAGAGGAATGTGCTCACATCATTTTCCATCTATAGTCCATGAACTAATGGCTTTTTCTCGCTGATTGCTTTGCCTTAGGATGCTCCCGTGAAGTTGTGTGACTTTGGCTTTGCCAAAATTGATCAAGGGGACCTGATGACCCCGCAGTTCACTCCTTACTACGTAGCACCTCAGGTAGGAAAAGCACTGAAAACCAATTCAACTGATACACTAAACCTGCTGTTGCTGCAGGTACTTGAGGCTCAAAGAAGACACCAGAAAGAAAAGTCTGGAATCATACCTACCTCACCCACACCTTATACTTACAACAAGGTGATACCCAAACCTTCTCTCCGCTTTAATTAACCTATAAGTCTTTAATAAACCCCTTTTTCTTTTTTTTCAGAGCTGTGACTTGTGGTCGCTAGGCGTCATCATCTATGTGATGCTATGCGGCTATCCTCCGTTCTACTCCAAGCATCACAGTCGCACCATTCCTAAGGACATGAGGAAGAAGATCATGATGGGCAGCTTTGACTTCCCTGAAGACGAGTGGAGTCAGATCTCAGAGATGGCTAAGGACATTGTGCGCAAGTAGGTTGACATATCTTTCTTTTTTTTCTATTTATGCCAACAGCGGAACTTGTAATGTCCACCTTAAAGCTGCTGTATGTCACTTTAAGGTGGATGCTTTAAGGGGGTCCACATTAAAAATCCGCCAAAATCCTGACAGCCATGAGAAAATGGCATCTTTTACTAAGTTTACTTTCTAATTGTGACAAATGTACACATTTATTTGTTGAATATGTTCCGTTGAACCACTATTAGTGGCATGTCTCAATTAGAGGTGGGAAAAATAATCGATTCTCCGATGCATCAAGATTAGAACGTGTGCGATTAATAAAATCAATGAACAAAAGTCTAAACATCGATTATTTATGTATGTTAAATAAAGTAATACAGTCAGTCCTAAAATGCGGCGTTAATGCTATTGTTCTCTAAACGTTTAGTGTGGAAGCTCTCTTCCAGTGGGTCCTCTTGACCACCAAGCATCTCCAGGCGAGCCCGTTTCATGGTTTAAAATACAGTTTTATTTTGCAATATGTCGGTGGGTTGCTTTCCAGCAAGTGTTTCTTGTCTCTCTCGCTCGCGCTCTTGCTCCATCTTCAACAACGTCTCTCCTCCTGGTTGCTGCTTATACAGAGTGACAGGTGATTAGATAACAAGGCCCAGGTGGGCCATCTACGCACCTGTCGCTGACTTCGAGGCTGATCCTGGCAACCCCCCTTCGCTGCAGGCCCGCAGGCCACGCCCCCCTCCACAGTTAGTTATGTGGTTCTAACTAACCATTGAAGAACCATTAGCTAACATTCTTTTAAGGTTATGTGTCAGCTGGGTTAGCCCGGACAAACACCGAAGAGGGAGAAGAGAAAAAGCTATGCTCGCCGCGGCGCTAAGCCAGCTTGAATGTGAAGTAGTGAAACACCAAAGAATAACTGCTTTGTACACTTCAACAGAATAATAAAAAACATGCTACAGCACAGAGTAACCATATAAGAGGAGGAAATGATCAAGCAATAAATTAGGAGAGACAATAATATCTACACAGTAAGGCAAAATGTGTGGCGGCCATAGACATGCATTAACAGAGAGACTACAAGTGTCTTTTGAGCCGCAAGTTTGTGGTGCCAAAGTGTCTATACATTTCAATAACGGCATTAATGGGCGATTAACGCAAACACTTCCTTTTTGACCCCCGAGCTGTGCTGTAGCAGGGGAATTTGGCTGCAGTTCACTTGCTACTGATGAGACACAAGCGAGCAGAAATGGACAATGGAAAGTCTACCTTATGGAAATATCAGGTTCAAAGCCATGGCAAGTTGTTCTCCCGACATGAAAGGACTATTTTTCATCGTGAGAAGAGACTACATCCCTGCAGCAAACGCCTGCTGCGCGTGTCGTTTTAGAGGTGGGTGGTGCTTCACTTCCGTGTTCAGATTAGGGTTAAGGTGCAGTGATAACATAACATAACATTTAGATTGTTACTGTGACTGATTTAGTAAGTAAGATGACATAAAAGCTCAACAGAAATGAAACACGGTCGGCAGGATGTCGAAAGGAGACTTTTTTTAATTGCAAACACTCGATCCAACATCAAAACATGTCAAGACACTTTCTCAAACCAATTACACACTTTTCCGGCTTCAAAATAAAAGCGCTATGCTATACATCCGTTTTAACTACGTTTAGGGTTTCTCCTTAATGTACAGGCTTCATATTAGCTGCCACACCTAACAAAATAAAGTAATATAATGTACTGTAGCGTCCAGAAGAAAACAAACAAAGTCTGTCGCTCTTTTTATTTTTTATGGCCAATTTTATGCTAACAACCGGCCCAATTCCAACAAGTATTTCCTCCGTACACAAACGTCTGCCTCCATGCTTCACTCCCAGACACACAACACTTGCTCATTCTCCGCCGACACGGTGTGTTCACAGATCATGGGAAAAATGACAACTACAACACACTAACATACACATTAACACCAGACATACGCACAGGGTTGTCTGGATCTGAGGCATCATGTCCGCTGTTTGGACATACTTTAATATATTCCAAAATATACCCGCGGAAAACGATCTTCACAATTTAAGATGACACTGGCAGCTTTAATGAGAGAAAGGTTACCAGCAACGCGAGTCTGCAACTCACTTTTTGTCAAGAATATGTATGGCGCAACATAATTCAAACAGAGTTTCTAAGTCACCAATAACACCAAAAATAAAAGCTCATTTTGTTGCCAGTCATTTTTATTGCAGAAAAAGTGACTAAAGGGATTGGAGAAATCTCCTAAAATATTGTGCAAATTCTTTTACGTGTTCTGGTCGAATCCTCAATTACTGAAAGATTAGCAGGCGCAATGTTACATTTGACTAATTAATAGAGAAGGTTAAAACATTGTCATGCAGCTATATTAAGGCACTCCCCTGAAAATTATCTGTCTAGGGTACACTAAGTAATGAGGAAAAATTATATCTATCTGCGATTAATCGTGATAATTTTGAGTTAACTATGAACAAAATGCAAATAATATATATGTATATATATATATGTGTGTGTGTGTGTGTGTGTGTGTGTGTGTGTGTGTGTGTGTGTGTGTGTGTGTGTGTGTGTGTGTGTGTGTGTGTGTGTGTGTGTGTGTGTGTGTGTGTGTGTGTGTGTGTGTGTGTGTGTGTGTGTGTGTGTGTGTGTGTGTGTGTGTGTGCGTGCGTGCGTGCGTGCGTGCGTGCGTGCGTGCGTGCGTGCGTGCGTGCGTGCGTGCGTGCGTGCGTGCGTGCGTGCGTGCGTGCGTGCGTGCGTGCGTGCGTGCGTGCGTGCGTGCGTGCGTGTATATATATATATATATATATATGTATATATATATAAATTTAAAAAAATCGATTCGAATTCGAATCGCGATTCTCACGTGCGATTCAGAATTTATTCTCATTTTTAAAAAAAATCGATTTATTTATTTATTTATTTTTATTTTTTTATTTTTTTTAAAATTCTAAATTAATCAATCCAACAAAACAATACACAGCAATACCATAACAATGCAATCCAATTCCAGAACCAAACCCGACCCAGCAACACTCAGAACTGCAATAAACAGAGCAATTGAGAGGAGACACAAACACGACACAGAACAAACCAAAAGTAGTGAAACAAAAATGAATATTATCAACAACAGTATCAATATTAGTTACAATTTCAACATAGCAGTGATTAAAAATCCCTCACTGACATCATCATTAGACATTTATAAAAATAAAAATAAAAAAAGAACAATAGTGTCACAGTGGCTTACTCTTGCATCGCATCTCATGAGCTTGACAACACACTGTGTCCAATATTTTCACAAAGATAAAATAAGTCATATTTTTGGTTCATTTAATAGTTAAAACAAATTTACATTATTGCAATCAGTTGATAAAACATTGTCCTTTACAATTATAAAATCTTTTTACAAAAATCTACTACTCTGCTTGCATGTCAGCAGACTGGGGTAGATCCTGCTGAAATCCTATGTATTGAATGAATAGAGAATCGTTTTGAATCGGGAAAAAAAATCGTTTTTGAATCGAGAATCGTGTTGAATTGAAAAAAAATCGATTTTGAATTGAATCCTGACCCCAAGAATCGATATTGAATTGAATATGTTGCAGTATTTTAAGCCTTATCGCCCATCCCTAAGGCTTATCATAGCTCAGGGTCTCAATAACTGCCATTACAAATAGTTAACACATTTAGTCACTAATTAGAAAGTGAATTCTTAAGTGAATGCTTTGTGCGGCCCAGCCTTACCCTGACTCTACCTTCAGCTGCCCCCTGATAAATTGAGTTTAAGACCCCTGCTTTAGATTTTCCACTATATTTATTACAGTGGGTCTTCACCATGTGAAGTCTTCACCATCAGTCCAAACCCCGAGTCTTTAAAGATGGCGTATCTAATTCCTGTGAGTCTTTACTATAAGCTGAGTTGACATTCATTCTTCTTCACTCCCTTTTTTTTTATCTGTGCCCTCCAGGCTGCTAAAGGTGAAGCCAGAGGAGAGGCTGACCATTGAGGGAGTCTTGTATCATCCGTGGCTCAACTGCACTGAAGCCCTTGATAACGTGCTGCCCTCCTCACAGATGATGATGGACAAGGTGGGCGAGGACATTTGCAGGGCGCAGAATCTGTCAATTATCTGCCATGAATGTGAATATTACAGCTAAGGCTTCTTTTTATGGATTTATTTTCTTTCAGGCAGTGGTGGCAGGCATCCAGCAGGCCCATGCTGAGCAGCTGGCCAACATGAGGATTCAGGATCTGAACGTCAGCCTGAAACCGCTCAACTCTGTCAACAACCCAATTCTCAGGAAGCGGAAACTGCTTGGGTGGGGATTTAACTTTACAGTGTGGACGTTTGGAAGAGTGCTTACACTGTGTTTTGTCGTCTTTGATCCAGCCCTAAGCCCAGTGACTGTTTCTCCATTCACGACCCAGAGAACGGAGGCGACGACTCCAACGTAGCGCTGGAAAAACTACGAGACGTCATTGCACAGTGCATCCTTCCACAGGCCGGTCAGTCAAAACACAGAAAGGGATCAAATACGTGATACTTTCATTAGTCACTCTGTGGTGTGTCTCTTTAGGCGAAAACGAGGACGAGAAATTGAATGTTGTGATGTTTGAAGCCTGGAGGTTCAACAGGGACTGTAAAATGCTGCGAGACGGCCTGCATGGTCTAAGCTGGGATGGTCAGTGTTCACTTCTTGTTTGGTGGATGACTCCTCTCTCTCTCCCCTCTCCCCTAATCCTAATCCTAATATCCCCTAAAATATTCAAATGTGTAAATTGAACCAAGAAGCTGTGCTCACTTAGTCCAGAGTGCTGGTTCTATACTTAGAAGAATACAGGATGGAGATGTTTTTACAGTGTGTTCAAGGACCGCTGAACAGAGTAGGAGGCCACAACGCCCCCCAGAAATAATAACAATGGATGTTATTTGTTACATACTTTTCATTTAAATGAATCCTAAGGTGCTACAGTACAACCCAATATTCAAAACAATAAAAGCTTAGCAATTAAAACAGATAAACTACTAATACTAAAACACTATCAGTGAAGCAAAAGAAACAGAAAACATGCATAATAGTGGGTTTTCTAACAGTGGGTCTATTTCTTAGTTATTAAAAAAAAAAAAAGATTAGAAGATTTTAGTGCGTATATGAGTACTTTTTGAGCACATTCAACAACACCACAATAATAACAACCATCATATAAAATGTGCATATCTTTACATCACCACTCTCCAGCATAATGATAAATTCCATAAGTGCAAAAGCAAAGCGTTAAATCGGTTGTTTCAGAAATGGAAAGAGAGATAAAGAAGAACATAGCTGTTTGACCACATGGTCATTTATTAACAAGCATGTTGCACAACACAAGCAGTGAGACCAATATAATAGCAGTAAAGGCTGACATTTCTCACATCACATAACTTGCGTAAGCAATGCTGTTTTGCCCCACCCCCTGCGGACACTTCCGTAGACCCTGATGTGCAGCTCCCAAAAATATGAGCTGTGATTTGTCAGCTTTTGCTGAGGAGGGTCGCTGAGCACAGGAAAGCAGATCTTGTGCTTGAAATGCACAAATGATTGTATGAGATAAAACATCAGTAATTCAACATTTGCATGCAAACTGATATTTTGTACTTAAAATCTCGGTAAAATAAATAATTACTGAATGTGTAGCTTTTTTTAGCTTGTTGTGTTGTTGTTGCGTCCATAAAAAGTCACACAAAGTACGACAATCTTTTTAACTTTTATTGTCAATCTTGTGCTAACAGGTTCAATCCCGACACATATTCGTCATCTTTTTCTGTCACAGACCGCTTCCTCATTCTCCGTCAATCACCTTTCAGGCACGGTATGTTCAAGAACATGGGAACTCTGAACATCAATAACACATGAACATAAACATCAACACCAGCAGGTCGTTACAATAGTTTAACAGTTTTGTTCATTTACAATTACAGTACATAGTTCTCTCTTGTCCCATGTCCTCAATGGCCGAATAGAGTGACAAATTCCCCCATCCTCGTTCAGGGGTTTCACAGTCCACCTTCTCGTACATCTTGTCCTCTGGTTAATAAGTAAAACTTGCATTAACAGTAAAGTGATGTTTCTGAATTAATAGTTCCAGTGCCAACAAAGATGTCAATGTTGCGGTTGTCATTGCTCACTCTTTACAAGAATGTAAATATCTAGTCGACGACAGCTTTGGCTCCTCCTTCAGGATACACAGTTTTGGAAGAGAATCCCAAGTCACTCGCCAGGCCCCGCGGAAGAGCTACAAAACGAATCAAGACGCCATCGAGAGCATATTTCATCTTTAAGGAGCAAACTGCTTAGTCAGCATAAATAGTGCTGATATGTTCATAGTAAATGACAGTTCAACAAGTGTAACGCGTTTATGAACAGTTTAGCGCAACCAACATTTTAAAGTGCTTGCAGAGGTAAATAAATCTGCATGATACTTTAAATGCAGCCACTGCCATCTGGTGGCATCATTAAATAGCACATCAGGAGGTTGCCTACAGCGGGGGTGTCAAAGTCATTTTAGCTCAGGGGCCACGTGGAGGAAAATCTATTCCCAAGTGAGCCGGAATGGTAAAATCATGGCATGATAACTTCAAAATAAGGACAACCCCAGGTTGTTTTCTTTGTTTTAATTTGGCCAAAAATAGAACGAGCACATTCTGAAAATGTACAAATCACAAAGAATCCTCTGGACAAAACACTTCGAGTTTGTTGAAAATTCTGAGGAAATTGGTGCAGCTTCGAAAACACAATGAGCTTAGACTTGGTCTCAGTGTATCTACAAAGCCAGGATTACATTTTAAGTCACAGTCTTTCTGGGATTGGACAAAAAAACACGCATCTTCTAAGTATGTCCACGTATAAATCCAGTGCTGACTCAACAAACCGTAAGAAACAGAGGTAAAAACTATTCAAAAGGGTTGAGTTCACTTTTCTCGTGTTTGACAGAGACATTTTGGGGCAACGAGGGTGCCAAATGACCATGTGTTCGAAGCAGAAGACAAAAAACGGCAGGTTTTAAGTTTCATGTGGGTCGAGGAGGAAGAGGAGCCACAGTCACCCTTTACTGTGTACCTCTTGCTTGGCACCGGTATAAACCGTTTGCTTGCCTAACAGAATTGCTACGGTGACATCCAGTGGACACATTTAGAACAGCAGTTTCTTTCGTTAATAAAAAAAAAGCAGCTAATTTTAATACTTGGCAAACTCATCACGCGGGCCGAAAAAAACCTGTGGGCGGGCCTGATCCGGCCCCCAGGGCCGTAGGTTGGACACCCCTGACCTACAGCAGCAACTGTTGCTAAAGCCTGTTTTTAGAGACCTTTGTGGATATTTGCTTTTGTAAACCATGCACTGGTTATTTGTAGAGATGTCCGATAATGGCTTTTTTGCCGATATTCCGATATTTTCCAACTCTTAATTACCGATTCCGATATCGACCGATACCGATATATACAGTCGTGGAATTAACACATTATTATGCCTAATTTTGTTGTGATGCCCCGCTGGATGCATTAAACAATGTAACTTTACCATGAATTGATTAATGTGGACCCCGACTTAAACAAGTGGAAAAACGTAGTCGGGTGTTACCCTTTAGTGGTCAATTGTACGGAATATGTACTGTACTGTGCAATCTACTAATACAAGTTTCAATCAATCAATCAAAAACAAGGTTTTCCAAAATAAGAGAACAACTTCAACTCCAGTTATGGAAAAACGTGCCAACATGGCACTGCCCTATTTATTATTGAAGTCACAAAGTGCATTCTTTTTTTTAACATGCCTCAAAACAGCAGCTTGGAATTTGGGACATGCTCTCCCTGAGATAATCCTGATACCCACTAAAACTATGGGAAATACTATACTTTGACTTTCACAAAGTGCATTATTTTTGTTTTTTTTTTAAACATGCCTCAGAACAACAGCTACAAAAACAATGAAGGCACACAGCTTCAGTCCAGAGTATACTAGAGCATACTTGCCAACCTTGAGACCTCCGAATTCGGGAGATATGGGGGATGGCGGGGTTGAGGTGGGCGGGGTTTGGTGGTAGCTGGGGGTGTATATTGTAGCGTCCCGGAAGAGTTAGTGCTGCAAGGGGTTCTGGGTATTTGTTCTGTTGCGTTTATGTTGTGTTACGGTGCGGATGTTCTCCCGAAATGTGTATGTCATTCTTGTTTGGTGTGGGTTCACAGTGTGCCGCATATTTGTAACAGTGTTAAAGTTGTTTATACGGCTACCCTCAGTGTGACCTGTATGGCTGTTGATCAAGTATTCCTTGCATTCACTTATGTGTGTGTAAAAGCCGCATATATTATGTGACTGGGCCGGCACGCTGTTTGTATGGAGGAAAAGCGGATGTGACGACAGGTTGTAGAGCAGGGGTGTCCAAACTTTTTCCACTGAGAGCCGCACACTGAAACATCAAAGCAAGCCGGAGCCATTTTGATATTTTTTATTTTAAAAAACAATACAATAGATGTATAAAAAAATATACATTTAGGCCTCCACTCAGGCTTGATCCTGGGGACCCCAAAGGGTTTAGGTAAAAATATATATAAAAAATGTGTCATTATTTAGTATTATTATTATTATTATTATTCAAGGTCTAAATCTCCAGATCAACATTAGGTCTATCTGTCAATATAAAGTGTTTTTTCAAGATTTAAGTTGTATGCTGTTTTTGTCAAAGAAAACCCAGTTTTTTTATGGAAAAAACACAAAATATGCAATATTTTCTCCCAATAACATTTTAAAGTGGAATATTTGAGATTATATAAAAATTGGAGTTCATAGCATAACTCATAACAACATTAATTCATTATTATTTTTGAGCAACTTAAATAGACACTTTAAAAAAAAAATCCCACTAAAATTATTGGGGATCCAAAAGGGTCCTGCTCAGTAAAGTATTAAAAAATAAATCATACATTTTTTTTTACTTTTAACACAATAGTCTTAAGATCAACTTCAGATCTATCCGTCAATTACAACTTTTATTGTTGTTTATGTTTTTTGTTTGTTCGTTTTAGGACCTTCTTTAAACAAAACAGCTTAGTTTTTTATATGGCAGACACAAAACATTTTCCCCAAAAAATATTCCAAAGTGGAATATTTAATGTGATGTAATTGGAGCTTTGAATAGGTCAATAATTCATAATGACATTGATTTTGATTCATTATTATTTTTTAAAGAAAGAAACAGCCTGCATGGCAGCTTTGTGTTATTAGAGTAAACATTGCAACATGTTCTTGTTACATTTCACCTGTTTGCTCTTTTATACCACTTTTTATGTTTTTTATTTTTTTAAACGTATTTTTAGAATGTGCGGGGCCGTTAAAAAATTACCTGCGGGCCACAAATGCCCCCGGGCCGCACTTTGGACACCCCTGTTGTATCGGACTCCAAAGGCAGTGCCTTTAAGGCACGCCCCCAATATTGTTGTCCGGGTGGAAATCTGGAGAATGGTTGCCCCGGGAGATTTTCGGGAGGGGCACTGAAATTCGGGGGTCTCCCGGGAAAATCGGGAGGTTGAAACCGATACCGATACCGATAATTTCCGATATTAAATTTTAAAGCATTTTAGTTATTTGGATAGAGGCGTTAGAAGTGTTTTTGTTTGTTTATTTGTTTGTTTCATTCACTCCTTCTTTCCTTCATTCCTTGTTTTTGTTTTGCAGGTCGAGCCTTTTCCGACAAAGTGGACCGTTTGAAGTTGGCCGAAATCGTGAAACAGGCCATTGAAGAGAGGACAAACCTGGAAGAGTCTCACTAGCAAACGTCTTTTCTATCGTTTTATATCAACTTTTTATCACCAGGCTTTTTTTCTTTTCTTTTTTAAGTCAAATAATTTTTAATTTTTTTTCCATTACCCTCCTTCCATGGATTGACTTGCAAGGCCAATTGTCGTTGTACAGCTGTAGATACACATTTCAACAACAACAACAAAAAAGACTCATTGGTACTTGCAACAACAAAAACACTCAAGACTATATATTTGTTTTTGCACAAAAAAAAAGGATGACAAAAAAAATCAACATAGCAGTAAATTATTTTCTTAGAGGGAATTTTTATTCACAGCTTATGTTTTATTCATCTGTCCCAAGAGTTTTATTTATTTTAAGCAATTTATTTGTATTGTTTTATTTGACTCTTTTTATGTGGTGTTTGTCACAATGCCCTTTCTTTCCTCAGCACACTTGCTCTTCAATGTTTTTATGTCCGTGACACAATCTCTGTCCTTACTTTTGTCTGCAGCCTTAAAAGGTGGATTTGTTTTTACGACGCCTTTAAAAAGACACACGACTTCTTGTGTGACGATTCATTCCGTATGTCCATCTTGTCCGTGTAAACGTGCTCATGTCATTACAGCCACGTCTGTATCATCATCTCCAGGTCTCTGGTGTCATTTTCCGCGTTCGTCCATATGAGCGGGGACACGTCGTTGGGGAAATTTCAATGGAATCACGTCTGTGGAGCCATTTGTCAATATCAGTGGTGTCCATTCTTTGAGGTCAGTCTTTGTGTTATTTCCATGTCTCTTCTCTAGGCCACATCTTTGGGGAAATTTCCATGGAATCACATCTGTGGATCATGTCTTAGTCGGTGGTATCCATTGATTGGCAGGTGCGTATTGATTGACATGTCCCTAACATCCTATGTCCATGTCACTGTTGTCATTTTCGGGATTTGTCTGTGAGGTCATATCCACGTATGGGGGTCATTTCTGGGATTTGTGCGGCACAGTGGGGACACGTCTGTGGAGACATTGGCCACATGGGGTCACGTCTGTGGGTTTGATGTCTACGGCTGTGGAGAGGCTCATATCTGTGTCATGTCAACAATGGTCATGGTGTCTGTTTGTGTTCCCATGTCCATAGAGTTGTGATGCCTCAGCAGTTAGCCACCTGACTGCTCCTTGTCTTCACTTATTCTTGACTATTTTAGTAAACATGCGCGATTTGATGAAGTCTTAGTGCTCTGAAGACATTTACATGTACTGTAGATGTCTTTTTAAAAATACAGTACATGTTGAGAATCATGTGTCCACACATGATTCTCTTATTGGCCAGCTCACATTTAATTTCGGTATTCCAAACATGCTTTCTAATCCAAAATGAAGAGTTGACTGTTCCTGCTCTTATGTTTACATCACTGAGCCCGCCTTCCTTTTTTGTAAACTCTTACTTTAGTTGTCAAACAAAAGGCTGTTTGCACTTGGATACCATTTGGGGTGTTGTTGATTTATCGTGAGCCATTTGACGCCTCACAGCTACCCCTTTAAATCTCCATGACAACCATAGCTGATGTTTAAGAAGGCCTTATTGCACACATAAGTAATGTGCCTTGGTGACTTGAGCTCTTGACTTGGACTCATTGTTTGAAAAACAAACAAATCATTCCATTATGGAGTCATCCCCTCTCTATATCCCTTAACGCTCCTCTCTGTGCGACCTTTGAGGTCACTGATAGAAACTTCCAATCGTCTTTTAAAGAGAAGAAAAAGATTGTAAACTACAAAAGTATCTTTGAGCTGAAGTTCACTGATGACCGTCTGCTGTTTGTGCACTTTGAAGTACAAGGAGGTGATGTTTATTACAACAAAATGCTTCCTTCACCAAAAAGTGTTTTTTTCTTAGCTGATGTAGCATGAAACTCTAATGGAAGTCTGCAAGTCTGTCTGACTTCTCTGGAATGTCTTCAACATGCTGACTTTGTAATAAAAACACTTTTCATGAGCTCCTGTTGTTTTATTTGAACTTGATGTCGCAACTTTTTGTCCTGAAATAAATATTTTATTACACCTTTTTTCCTTCAAAAGCACAGGGCTGACTTGTAATGTGTGGCATATTATAACTTTTGTAATAGGATTCAATTCAAGGTTTTTTACTTACATTTTGCTTTAATGCCAAGAAAACATTTTTTTTTTAATGTTTTCCATTTCTCTTTAAACAATGCATATTTTGCCTTTTTTCCCCTTTCCCCATGTATAACAAGGGGTAACTGGTAATTTTCCAACTTAAACATTTATATTTATATTACAACTATTGTAATATTTCTGCATTATTCGTTAAAAGTGCATCAGAGCCAGAACAAACAGGCTCAGAGACAGCTTCTTTCCCAGAGCTGTCACCATCTTGAACTCTAACTTATAATAATTCACCCCTATACAATATCCTACCCTTATACCCTACTGTGCAATATTACCCTTCGAGTACAATACGTCCGACACTGTTATTTATTACTCCGGTACTCTTGTCTTGTTCTGTATATTGTACAGTATTTTGTATTTCTACAGTGTTTTGTATATTGTACAAGATTGCTTATTTTTATTGGATAGTCGTCTGTTTATTTCAATTGTTAGTTTTTTTCTTTATTACCTCTTGTGTAATTTATTTTTACCCCATATTTGTTCCAACTACAGCACCTTAAATTGGAGTCCTTAATCTCGTTATATGCAAATATAATGACAATAAAGCCCACTCTATTCTAATCTAAACTTTTTTTTTTCTAAGTTACACTTTTATATTTGTATTTTACTATTTTAATGTTTAGACTTTATTCAGTTGTTTTCCTTATATTAAGACTATTCTTGTAACAACTTCATTTTCTAAAAATTATTTTTTTATTTTGTAACATGTTGTATAGCTTTTACTTATTGAAATAATAAAAATGTAATTTCCGGAATATTATGTTTCTTCTTGTAATATGACTATGACTGATTTTATTACACATTTTCTCATACTGTTCTGGACATATTACTTTTTTGTCATAAGGACTTAATTCGCCACTTTTTTCCCCATAATATGATTTTAGTTTTACAATGCAACTTTGTTTTTTTAGTCCATATTTTCACTTTATGTTCATTATTTTACCTTTTTAATCTTTGTGTCAATGTTTATGCCAATATGAGCCAGAAAAAAAAAAACAATTTTAAAATAATTTTCAAACAAAAAAAAACAAACCCCATCTTAATTTAAAACTCTTTAATTGCAGATAGAAGCAGGTAGAAAGAACACGTTTATTTGAATGTTAAGGAAAGAAACGTTACACTTGCAACAAACAAAACAAACGACAAGACAGTTTTACATACATAAGGCACTTTCCCCTCCAAACATTTGCATAATATGTTAGTTCATAAAGCAGCAAGAAGTTCCTTCCAGGATGCAATTAAAGCCACCCAAGGTATTTCAGATGAGGTTTTTATAAGGCAGAAAGTAATGCAAGATAGACAGTGGAAATGTTTCATGACTATGCAGATTTTTGGATAAGGAAGTTACACACAAATCAAAGAAAAGGTGCAGCACACCGACTGGGGGGAATATGACGTTTGGTCCCCTAGAGACATTTTTGTTTGCACTGCTGCGATGCGTTAAGACAAAAGATTCACATAGTTACAGTAACAAACCCAAGAGGGCAACAAGGTCCAACTGAAGTCTGTGATAAAACCTCTGCAGGCTCTTCAGTCCGAGTCCTCGTCGTCCAAATACTCGTCAGCGTTGCTTTGCGTGCGAGTGAGAGCTAAGGAAAAGGCAGCAAAGAAAACATTTGTGATGCTCAGGAATGCGGAAATTGTCATTTAGACGATCTTCTTGCACTTACAGCTTGCCAGCTTCTTCTTGAGAAGCGTGGCACAGAGGTCGTTAGTGGCCATTTCCACAGCCAGCTTGTTCTCGTTGTTCTTGATGTCTGTCCGCGCGTCTGCAAACAGAAACATTTATTTTCTAATCTCTCCTACACTTTTAACATTTATCCTTTTCATCATATAACCCTAAATGCCCACACAAATGTAGCTAAATGTGTATAAAAACATTGAAAAATGTGTTTGTAATGTATCTTAAAAAGGAAAGCATACAAGCAGTTGGTAAACATTACAACATCATGGCGCCACAAAATGAATACATGATTAAATCATCTCTACAGATAAGCTCTCACAGATGCCTGCCACTCTATGCAGTTAAATAACTACATTGATCAGGACATATGACACCTGAAAGTATTTTATCTACACTCTGATTGATTTTAATACATTCAGATTTTTATGATTTTAATTTGAAAATATATATTTTTGCCTTATTTTAATTTTCTGTAAAAGCACTTTGAACTGCCTTGTGTACGAATTGTGATCTATAAATAAACTTGCCTTCCCTTACTTAAAAAAAAGTAAAAATTAAAAGCATTTAAATCCAAATACAGTAGATTATTAAAATATAAATTAACTAATTAAAATATAAAGTATATTTTATGACATAATATTACTATTTTCCCATTCATTTATTTCCTGAGCAGCTTATACAATTTGTGGCTTTTTTGGGAATTTTGCCTAACATTCACAATCACTATGAGAGACAAGTAGACAAAAGATTTTTGTTTTTTTTTGCAGTCTAACATGTAAAAATTGGCTCGTTCTAGGTGGCTAGCAATGCAGCTATTGGGAGCAATTAATTCTACCTCTAAATCACTTTAAAAATGCATTCAAAAACCGCCAACAATACTTCATTTATGTTCCGTAACATGTATAATAACAAAGCTGTAGCAACATTGTTATTGTAAGAGCGAACACTGAGGAACTCTAGCATACTAACACATCGGCATACTTTGGTATTTTCCATAAAAGCTAGCTATGGCAAGAGATAAGCTAGCTTCTACGTCAGCACCCGAATGGCGTTCAGAGTTTGTAATACACAACACAATGTGATAGGACAACAATTTGTACTGACTGAAAAACATGAACAATCATATTAGAGTATCTCTAAAGTATTAGCCCACATTTTTTGTTTGCACACAGCTAGTAGTTGTAATAACACGCATGATGTGCTGCGTGTATCATGAGCCACATTAAAGTGACTCACTCGATGGACAGTTGTGTGTTTGGTCCAGCTGGCCAGGGATGTTTTTTCCGGTTTATTTTGGGTAAGCACTCCATTTATGTCTAAATAGTTTGGCTCTAAGCTCCACATTTGCAGCGTCAAAGTCACGCCGACCTCACCCTCTCGGCTTCCCTTTGCTCCAACGTTTCACCCTCTCTTCGTGCTCGCTTCTAGAAAGCAGTAGTTCATCCTCTGTATATTCAGCTTCAAAAATATAAGGTTGTGAATACTTATCCTTTTTTAAAAATAGTCATCTTCATTGTCTGTTACCAAGTCTGCCATGATTAGAAGACATACTCACATTTGTTGCCAGAAGTCGGAAATGCGCTGCTCAGGAAAGGGAAATAAATGCGGAAATAAGTTCCGGTAATGTATAAAATGTCCAAAATATGGTAAATATTGTATATATTACATATTGTTATGAAGATGTATGTTACTACATTATATATTTACTTGCAATGTGTATGTATATAAAACGTTGGAGGGTTTTGCAGGTGTTTTAAAGGGCTTTGAAGGCTATTAGCTGCATCTTCCAAGCGTTTTTTATCATCTTTAAAATCCTAAAAAAAAAAAAGATGTGTTCTTGTCTCTCAAGATTGTGAACAATAGGCAAAATTCCAAATAAAATGCAGTTCCCCTTTAATATGATATTAATGTATACTTTTTATCTACTTGTTTTAAATGACAAATTATGTAATATTTTTATGAATTAATTTACATTCTTATTTATTTAATGGCATTTATGTAATAACTCCATTTAATTGTAGTTTTTTGTTGCTGCAGCGCACTGAAAAGCACAATGATTTATCAAAGACACATCTAAGGAATTTTTTTTTTTTTTTTTACAACAGAAAAAGACCTTTCCGAACCTGAAGAAATATGAAAACTGGATGTAGATACTCACTCTTGTTCAGTAACATCTCTACAATGTCAGAATAACCCTTCCAGGCAGCAGCATGCAGGGGAGTGTCTCCGAGCTTATTCTACGACACAATAAAAATCATTACATTTCTTCAAAGTACATATTTTGTATCCATTTAAATCAATTTGCTAAAAAAACATTGTTTCCCCTTTTTTTAATCAATTGTGACTGGGGTAGTTCTTTTCACCTGCTGGTTGAACTCAACGTTGGGCTGGTTGAGTAGCACCTCCACCACATCTGCTCGAGAAGGAAAAGAAGCATTGCAGTCAAGCAGGAATCTTTATACAAAACATGTTCATAGATTCAAAGGAGTCATATTATGCAAAACCAACTTGTACTACCGGTTGGCACTAGTTTTTGTGTATTTGGGAGTGAGGAAAATATAAATTCAAACCATAGAAGCGTTGGAGATATTTTTAAAACATTCTTGTCTTTCCGTTTGAGATTTGCCCCGACATGCGATGTTTACCAACCTGTGACATCGGGGTATATCTCCAATCTTGGTAGCGGTTTTCCGGGAGACCACAGTGTGAGTCCACCATTTTTATTTTCCATAGCAGCAGTTTTAGTCCAAACGAAAATATGTTCACGGTGCGACCCGATTTCTGAAATTTCTCGGTTATAAATTGTATTAACCAGCACAGATTACTACACAAACTTCCAGCCTCATCTGACCAAGTGTCTGGTAAATCTTTTGGTTTTGTGATAATGTAATTAATCAGGCAAGGGGCCCAGCAAGACAATAGCCGGACATCAAGCAAAGAGTTTGGCAGAAAGACCCTCCTCGGTCCGATGGGATATATACAGAAAGATTTACCCAAAACTACCGTATTTTACGGACTATTACTCGGATTTCCATGACATCTTGTCCGGTTCGTGTGTGGTGGTCCAGCCAGTGTCTGTTCTCAATGGGTACCAGGCGCCATTTAGCCTTTCTCGAAGAAAAATGCTTTATGTTTGCATTGTTTTCGACTGTACGAATCGTTCAAATTGCAAAAAGGATAAACGTTTCTTCAGAGTTCCTCGAGAGGTGATCAAGACGAGCGGAAGAGTGCAAGATTTTACAAAAAACGACAAGAAAACCTGCACAAGTTTGCAATGATCACTTTGTAAAGGTTTGTTTGATATCATTTTAACATTTAGTATTTTCCATGTAGGTATTATCTTAAATATTATTTGTATTTCTTAAAACAAATTTTTGCTGCGAGTGTTTTGTGAAGCACCAACACGGAGAGTCTAAATAAAAGAAATCAAATGTGGGCAAAACCTAAAAGAGTTATATATGAAGCTTACAGCACATACACAATGTTGACATATATAGTTATAATTTATAAAGACGGGAAAGACACGCTACTCGTAAACAGCGTGTGCAGCAACAACAAGGCAACAAACAAGGTTGTAGACGCGAAGTTAAATCATGAAATGCAACCTTACCCAAGCAAAAATCGATGCATATTTATCTGGGAGAGTCTTGATACCAATATCCTTGACCCAGCCACAAACAAAGAAGTTGTAGGCCTCCATGCTTTTCTACGTTTTCATCTGTTTTGTCGTTTAGAATGACGTCTAGAGCACAAGATAGTTCGATATGTCTGGGAACGCAACTGACGGATAATCCTTGATATCACTCGACACATTTTTTTTTTTATCAAGTATAGGGATCTATTCCATTGTATAGTCTGATTTTTTTGCTCGTACCTGCTTTTTGCAGGAAGATCTAGACCTCTTGCGTACTCAAAGAGTTTGTGCGCTGCTTGCTGCACAACAGCCATTTTTAAGTTCCTGTGAAACTCTCAATGCACAAACAAGAAGATTTAAAGTACCGTATTTTTCGGACTATAAGTCGCAGTTTTCTTTCATAGTTTGGCCGGGGGTGCGACTTATACTCAGGAGCGACTTATGTGTGAAATTATTAACACATTACCGTAAAATATCAAATAATATTATTTAGCTCATTCACGTAAGAGACTAGACGTATAAGATTTCATCGGATTTAGCGATTAGGAGTGACAGATTGTTTGGTAAACGTATAGCATGTTCTATATGTTATAGTTATTTGAATGACTCTTAGCATAATATGTTACGTTAACATACCAGGCACGTTCTCAGTTTGTTATTTATGCGTCATATAACGTACACTTATTCAGCCTGTTGTTCACTATTCTTTATTTATTTTAAATTACCTTTCAAATGTCTATTCTTGGTGTTGGGTTTTATCAAATACATTTCCCCAAAAAATGCGACTTATACTCCAGTGCGACTTATATATGTTTGTTTCCTTCTTTATTATGCATTTTTGGCCGGTGCGACTTATACTCCGGAGCGACTTATACTCTGAAAAATACGGTAGCAACAATTGTTGCTCTCGGGTTCCCCCTACAGTTGTGCTATGCAATATATTACTGTGGAACAAAAATATATATAGCATTATAACTGACTAACAACATCAGAATGTGTCCTGGCTGGTCCGCCAATATTATATCCATCTGTTCCACTAGAATAGATGATGAAGGGTCACAATAGCGGTGACCGGCGGTCAGCTCCCCCACCCACAATGGTGAACATCCAAGAATCAGATATATAAATAGTGGACTCGTTTAAATACCTGGGTGTTCACCTCAACAATAAATTGGACTGGACTCACAATTTAAACGCAGTGTAAAAGAAGGCTCAAAGTCACCTACAGCTCTTGAAGAGACTAAGGTCCTTTGGGGTGTACGGCTCACTGCTGCGCACTTTTTACGACACTGTGCTGGTTTCTGCTGTGTTCTATGCCGTCGTTTGCTGGGGTGGGGGAAGCGCGGTCAGAGACAGGAACAGACATGTGCGTTCTTGTCTCTCATTACGATTGTGAATGATAGGCAAAATTCCAAAACGAGCCCAGTCCCCCTTTAAACGCAGAATATCACAGATATTAGCATAATTTGACTGAAATGCTATCAATGTGAGGAGAAGGAACGTTTATCTGGGGAAATCATGTTTCCGCGGACCGCTCATTCGTGCCCTTAAAAGGGAACTGGACTTTGCCTATTATTCACAATCCTTATGTAAGACAAGAACAGATATGTTTTTCTTTTTTGCTATGCATTCTAACTAGTAAATAAATGCGATCAAAAGTCTGCTTACAATGGAGCCTATAGGAGTCACTCTATTCTGCCTATAAAAAACATCCAAACAATTCCATCAACGATTTATATACACGCAGTAAGTATATATGTAATGTAGTAACAGGCACATTCATAATAACATGGAATATTTACGTAATTTGCTAATTTTAAGCATACGGTTGCGCATGTATTTCACAATCGCATCACAACGTTCGCATTTTCCTTCAACAACATCACTGAGCTATTACTACTCACTGCAGACTTCATGAGAGTCAACAAACATAATTAAACATCACTTACTGTACAATGTCTGCTCTCACTGGGATGCCAACTTTTAGGATGTTGATATATTCCCGTTTAGATAAAAAAAAAATACTCTTAATAAATGGGTTGTACTTGTATAGCGCTTTTCTACCTTCAAGGTACTCAAAGCGCTTTGACAGTATTTCCACATTCACCCATTCACACACACATTCACACACTGATGGCGGGAGCTGCCATGCAAGGCGCTACCAGCAGCCATCAGGAGCAAGGGTGAAGTGTCTTGCCCAAGGACACAACGGACGTGACTAGGAAGGTAGAAGGTGGGGATTGAACCCCAGTAACCAGTAACACTCCAATTGCTGGCACAGCCACTCTACCAACTTCGCCACGCCGTCCCCCAAAGAAAAATGGGGGGTGGAACCAAGAGTCTTTTTGTGTCTTTCTCTAAATTGGATGCCAAAGTTGACCAACTTGTCAGATTATGTCTACATCCAAGGCATGATTTATGATCTAAATTTAACTTTCACAAGCTACGAGGTGAGAAAAGCAGCTCACCAGCTTAAGATATCAATAAAGTAGCAACAAATTAGTTAGCTGTGACAATTTGTTGCTAAAAAATTGTTTGCCTGCGTTAGCGTTTATAATAATATCAGTAATACTTGGTTAAAGGCCTACTGAAAGCCACTACTACCGACCATGCAGTCTGATAGTTTATATATCAATGATGAAATCTTAACATTGCAACACATGCCAATACGGCCGGGTTAACTTATAAAGTGACATTTTAAAATTCCCGGGAAATATCTGGCTGAAACATCGCGGTATGATGACGTATGCGCGTGACGAAGTCCGAGTAACGGAAGTTATGGTACCCCGTAGAATCCTATACAAAAAGCTCTGTTTTAATTTCATAATTCCACAGTATTCTGGACATCTTTTGCAATTTTTTTAATGAACAATGAAGGCTGCAAAGAAGACAGTTGTAGGTGGAATCAGTGTATTAGCAGCGGACTACAGCAACACAACCAGGAGGACTTTGTTGGAGCGCTAGCCGCGCTAGCCGGCGACTTCACCTTGACTTCCTACGTCTCCGGGCCGCCAAACGCATCGGGTGAAGTCTTTCGTCCTTCTGCCGATCGCTGGAACGCAGGTGAGCACGGGTGTTGATGAGCAAATGAGGGCTGGCTGGCGTAGGTGGAGAGCTAATGTTTTTAGCATAGCTCTGTGCAGTCTGGTTGCTAAGTTAGCTTCAATGGCGTCGTTAGCACAGCATTGTTAACCTTCGCCAGCCTGGAAAGCATTAACCGTGTATTTACATGTCCACGGTTTAATAGTATTGTTGATTTTCTATCTATACTTCCCGTCAGGGGTTTATTTCTTTTGTTTCTATATGCAGTTAAAGCAAGATGCTATCACGTTAGCTCGTAGCTAAAGCATTTCGCCGATGTATTGTCGTGGAGATAAAAGGCACTGAATGTCCATTTCGCGTTCTCGACTCTCATTTTCAAGAGGATTAAGTATCTGAGGTGGTTTAAAATACAAATCTGTGATCTACAATAGAAAAAGGAGAGTGTGGAATCCAATGAGCCAGCTTGTACCTAAGTTACGGTCAGAGCGAAAAAAGATACGTCCATCGCTGCCTCTCAAGTCATTCACTGTAACGTTCCTCATCTACGAATCTTTCATCCTCGCTCAAATTAATGGGGTAATCATCACTTTCTCGGTCCGAATCTCTCTCGCTCCATTGTAAACAACGGGGAATTGTGAGGAATCCTAGCTCCTGTGACGTCACGCTACTTCCGGTACAGGCAAGGCTTTTTTTTATCAGCGAGCAAAAGTTGCGAACTTTATCGTCGATTTTCTCTACTAAATCCTTTCAGCAAAAATATGGCAATATCGCGAAATGATCAAGTATGACACATAGAATGGATCTGCTATTCCCGTTTAAATAAAAACAAATCATTTCAGTAGGCCTTTAATATTCAGGTCATGAAATGTTAATGGAGTATTGACTCTTTTTGGAAGGTTATTTAGAGGGTTTTATGGGCAGAATAGAGGACCTCCAATTGATGCCGTTGTAAGCTGACTTTTATTTGCGAGTTAGAATGCATCCAAAAAAATACATCCGTCATCTTGTCTGTCATAATGATTGTGAACGAAATTCCAAAACAAAGTGCAGTTCCCCTTTAACACTCACCCACACTGTCCCGAACCAAAGAATGTCAAAAAATTATTTTTTCCCCTCTTACTCACAAATATAGATCCAAACAGTTCCCAATGATTTATACAGGTCAAGTAATATGCTTTTTTTTACAAATTCTGCCAGTAGGTTGTATTCTGTCACATGACTTTTGAACGGAAGTAAACAAAGTGTTGGGCCACCAAACCAACATGGCTACTGTGCAGCAAACAGAGTACAAACTATCTAAGTACGCAAGGGGCCTAGAGCTTACCATTAAAAACAGATACGAGCAAAACATTTAACTATGCAATGGAATCTTTTCCTATACGTTATCAAAAAAAGATTTGCAGAGTGATCAAGGATTATTCGTCGGTCGCGTTCCCAGAGCTGTCGAACTATCTGATGCTCCATACGTCATTCTACACGACAAAACAGATGAACTTGGAAAAGCATGGAGGTCTAATACTTATTTGTATGTGGCTGGGTCAAGGAAATTGATATAAAAACTCTGAATAAATATGCATAATTTTTGCTCGAGTAAGGTTGCATTTCATAATTTAACTTCGCCATGTTTGTTGCCTTATCGTTGTTGCACGCACCGTTTATGAGTACCCGTGGGTTTCCCCGTCTTTAACAAAATAACAATAGATCTCAACGTTGCGTAGGTGTTGAAAGTTTCATTTATGATTTCTGCCTTTGGTAAACGCTTAACTCTTTTATGTTTTGCTCACATTTTATTTCTTTTATTTCGACTCGCTGAGTTGGTACTTTACAAAACACTTGTAGCAAAAATGCGTTTAAAAAATACCCAAATAAGATAAAATATGAATGATAAAGATAATTCTTAAATGGTAAATACTAAACATTAAAAATATATCAAACAATTTTTTAATAAAGTGATCACTGCAAACTTGTGCGTTCTTCGACTCATTCTGTTCCCCTAGACTGGAGTGTGTGCCACTTTCCTCGTAGTCTTTTGTAAAATCTTGCACTCTTTCGCCCTTCTTGATTACCTCTCAAGGAACTCAAAAGAAGCTGTTATCTTTTTCGAGGTTTTGAAAAACGCACGCATAGGGCATTTTTCATCGAGAAAGGCAAAATGTCACCAGGAAAGCTTTGACAACAGACGCTCTCGTTGGCCAACCACTTTTGAGTTTCACATAGTTAATGAGCTGGACGTGATGTCAGGTAAACATGAAACCTAAAAACACTTTATGACCACTTGTCATCCGAAAGCCATTTGAAAATGAAAGATCAACACTAATGCTAGCAAAAACAACGTGCATCTTATCTGTTCGTGTTGTTGTGGACGACGCAGGATTGTAGTGTCTTAAACATTATCCTTGGTAAGTTAATAATTGACAGCTTCCAATACCAGCTAATACTTCTACTACTAATAACAACAAAATATAAGTGTAACGGAGCATCTGGCAAAATGACTGCTGACATGATGCAAGCTCAATGCGCATAGAGGATGGCAGCTATAACTTTACAGGCTCTCTTTTTAATTTCAACAGCACATCATCTCTACTCAAAAACATAGCAGCTGTCAAGCGCCCTAAAAAAAACAGCAGCACACTTATGGCGTTAACAACAGCGCTCTGCGCTACATCCTGTCTGACACTACCAACAAAATAAAGGTTTCAGAAAGCTATCATACACAATCATTTGTACTTCAAGCTATAATTGGCACATTGCTATGTTACAACAATTTTATCGTTAGGACGCGCTACTGTCAGACACCGTGCCAAAGCGCGCCTCTGGTTGGTGGAATCCTGCAGTCTGTCCGGTAGGATTGATTGCCAGAAATAGGACATACCACCTCGCTCCGGAGGTATAGCTCTTCTCTTAAAAAGGATGTCCTTTTTGTCCTCTTGGTGCCTTAAACTGTAGTTTAGCCTTTTTTGAGGTGGGGAAAAGTCGCAAATAAGATTTTTGTTTTGTTTACTTTACTAAAATACTTTATTCATTTTATAAGTACATTTATTTAACTTGGAATTAATAGCGCAAGTTCTAAAGCACATCCATGAGACTTACTGACACCTAGTGACAAGTCAGTATACAACACTACATATCATCATCTGTTTATTTCTCTTAAAAAAACCTGCTATAAATTCGACTGACTGTTGATGATGGACAAAATCTAACAAATGATTGAAGACAGCCCTAATTATTACATAATGTAAATTTAATATTAACATGTGAACGTTTTGAAAATGATTACCTTTATGGCCTCCGTGACATCCCCAGTAGAGGGCAGTGTTTCCCGCCTTGTCCAAGCCATTGATTCCCACCTTGTTCTCCAAACATTCCCTCAGCCAGCTAAGATTCCCTGATTTAATACACACAAACACACACACAAACATACGCACACATGAGTAGCTGGGAACAGTTCAAGCAGAAATAGAAATGAAGAGAGAAGCAGTCACACCTCGTTTAGCAGCCTCTTGCATGGGATGGTGGATACATTCTGCCTGCTCCGTCACTGAAAACAGCCATATTTAATCATGTTTAGTTTAAAAATGTGCGTACAACAACAATGATTTTTCCTTTTCAACTGACCATAATTGCGTGGAATAAGTCCCGTCCTCCCTCTGCATGTTCCTTTCCACCAGCTACCGTCACTCTGAGGACGACAGGAAACTTTTTTTTTTACATCTCACAGTCAGAAGTGGAATGTTTTTTTTCTTAAAAAAAGTCTCTTACTGTGTCAGAGATGTAGAGTATGTCTCCTTCTTCAAAGTAAAGCTCGTCTGGCTGCAACACACAAAACTAAACGCATCAACTAGCTGCTTGTTAGGTTCAGTTACACCATTATTCATTTTCTTCTACTTATTAAGAGTGGAGTGTCTGGAAGTAATCTGTTTAGGGTGACGTTGGACCCTTCATTAACCCCACAAGTCACCTAACTGTTATAAAAGTGTAAACATATGTTAACCATTTTAATATAAAGACATAAAATCAATACATCACACATTTTAACATTCTTACGTATCAAGCAAGTGTAAAACATGATTGGTGGAATTCTGGGGTATCACCTCAGTCCAGAGTTATTTACTAAATCTCTTACATACGTAAAGTAAAGTTAAAGTACCAATGATTGTCACACACACTAGGTGTGGTGAAATTTGTCCTCTGCATTTGACCCATCCCCTTGTTCACCCCCTGGGAGGGGAGGGGAGCAGTGGGCAGCAGCGGTGCCGCGCCCGGGAATAATTTTTGGTGATTTAACCCCCAATTCCAACCCTTGATGCTGAGTGCCAAGCAGGGAGGTAATTGGTCCCATTTTTATAGTCTTTGGTATGACTCGGCCGGGGTTTGAACTCACAACCTACCGATCTCAGGGCGGACACTCTAACCACTAGGCCACTGAAGCGGGTACAGTGTCTATAAAAGCAAATAACTAATGTGGTCTTTAACTAGCGGTAGGTCAACAATGGCTGTAGACAACCTCTTGATATACTTGATTTATCATTAACTCCACATGAGAGTAGTAGCTGCATTTGAAGTATCACACAGCTTTATCTACATCTGCATGCGCGTTACAATGTTGATTGCCCTACTCATCTGTCGGTGTGTTGCACTTGATGTACTATTTTTTACAATGAACTCATCAGTGGTATTAATGCTGGTTGAGCATTTTGCGCCTCGCTGCTATTACAACATTGGTTCTGCTGCTGCTGTGTAGTGTAGTATACCTTTTATTAAGTGACCCTGTGGTCAAAGAGAGCTATATTTTCTAGGGCTGAAGCAATTTTCGATTAATTTGATTAGAATAAAGCTTTGATTTCTATTATGTTGCTACAATTAATCGTTTCAGAGCAACTGATAAAAACTGACAAAATCCGGGCCGTTTAAATATGCAGATATAGTTCCTGCACAGCCGCTGAAATACAGCGCACATGAGAACAGTGGTGTATAGGTACCATGATCTCAGGGCATTCAGTCAATCGCAACTGGACTGCTTGGTTTGTCTTGGAATATGTTTCTTAGACTCGACAGTTGTTTTTCTCACTGATAATGGTGAAACCATCCTTGCCCGGGCACACTCTCCTGGTGTTTGGGTATAAATATTTGGGGTTTTGACACCAGCCACTAGACTAGATCTGACCAATCTAAGTCTATGAGCACGAAACCTACTCGGATAAGAGGCAAAACCTCTTCCAAGACAAATGGAGCAGTCCAGTTGCGATAGATTGAATGCCCTGAGATTACAATGACCTGGATGAATGAGAACATTCATAGACAGGTACCATGATCTGTATAAAGCGGCGAACAGCGGAGTTAAAAAACAAAACATTTATAAATGCCCATGTTAGAAGTGCAATTGTAATGTTGATGATGTGCATTTATAAGAACAACAGAATGAAGGTTATGGCAAGCAGAAAAACCTTTGTATAATGCAGCTGTTTTTCTTAAAATACGCATTGAGGCAATGAAGTAGGGCTGCACGATTATTTTTATGAACATTGAAATTCGCATTATTAACAGGGGTGCAAACTAACTTTTTGACCAACTCGCCAAGTGGCTAGTAGGTGAAAAAACATACTCGCCAACCATATTTTTTACTCGCCAAATGCCAAAACAAACTATTTCCTTTACCATTGTATTCCGCCATGTAGAAGTGTTCACGTCACATTAAAACCAATTCTACAACCAACCAGGGGCCACAGTATAGTATATAGAGTATATAGATTCTTTTTTTTACTATCCTATGAAACTAGAAGCAGGACGCGTGATGCAGTGCAGATAAGATTTTAAAAGATCTGTATTCAATAAAATTTAAGTAATATACAAGTTTTACAGTGCATTGATTGCTACAAAGAATAAAGAAATAGTTAAATATTTTTCAACATTGTCTGGATATTTACATTAATTTACCAATTTTAAATCCCCAGACATGGCATGAAAATATATCAGCAGCACACTGCTACCACTATCATTAAACTATCCAATCCTGCCACTGTAACATTACATCCAGACATCAAACTATATATCAACACTGTCACTGTCGATGTGTAACCACAATCATTAAACTGTCACTTTACATCCATGGCATTTGTAATGTAAATATAAACACAGGACACAGCTAACAATTACCTGCATTGCCAGACGTAGTCGGTGATGGGTCGACCTTTCTTGGCGATGGCGTGCGCATTTCGGAAAAGAAGCTTCATCTTCTGGGTGTTTACGTCCGAGAGTTTAGTGAGAACTTGCACCGAGGGCGCTTCATGGAGTGGGGCAGACTTGGCTTGCTTTATTTTCATATTTTTGTCGTGGTTGCGAGTGCCTTCATGTGATATTATACTTTCAACTTTCATCGAGGAGCAGTCCACAACAAAGTGACTCGCCTGACTTTTTTTGTCCTTTCCAAAAGTTGTGCACACAGTGCAAAACATGATGTTGTTCTTGACAGTCAGCCAGTCGCGTTTTTTCCCTGCATCGTCGTATAGCCACTTCGTCTGAAACTTTCTCCCCCCAGTTCCAGCGCTGGTCGGTTTGGGTTTCGCAGCATTCGCATCGCGACCCCCCTCCTCCTCCTCCTCCTCCTCCTCCTCCTCCGTCCGTGCCTTTTTAGCTATGGGTTTCAGGAAGCGCCACATAACGATAAGATTTATAGGCTTAAGGCTAGGAAGAATGATTGTTAGCTATTAAGACTCGAGTAACGTTACCGGTACACTCTGTGACTGTCGCCTGAGAGATATCCCTGTAGTGCGCGCTCTAAGCTAACTACTAGGCTAGCTAACTGCCGTCTCTTAGCAACTAGTCTACGGAACGTCGAACGTGACATCACAACAAATATGTGCTTGGTAAAATAATGATCTCCGTGTTGCTTTAGGTACCGGTAAGCGCTGCATTATTGCTGTTGTGAACCTCACTTTTTCAACTCGCCAGCGTGGCAAGTTAGGCAAATATTTTACTCGCCAAAGCTAAAAATAGCTCGCAAATGGCGACTGGCGAGTGTTAATTTGCACCCCTGATTATTAATCACCATTATTCTTTACGTTATGTAAAACATTTTTATTGCACTTTCTATTTTTAACAAACATTCAAGATAAATGAAACCTACATTAAAAATAATTCCTAAGTAAAAAAAAAAAACTTTTACAAAAGACCAAGGGCTAACTAAAAATAAATATACCATTGGAGAGTCAGTTTATGAAATGCAAACAAGTGAACAAATAATATTATGCACAAAAGTATGAAGTGTAAATTACATTTATATAGCGCTTCTCTCTAGTGACTCAAAGCGCTTTGCATAGTGAAACCTATTATCTAAGTTACATTTAAACCAGTGTGGGTGGCACTGGGAGCAGGTGGGTAAAGTATCTTGCCCAAGGACACAACGGCAGCGACTAGGATGGCGGAAGAGGGGTTCGAGCCTGGAACCCTCAAGTTGCCGGCACCGCTTCCCTACCAACCGAGACACATACTAAAAGGAACACAGTGTAATGCTCAAAAGATCATAATATGTTTTCAGGCAAATAAAACATTATTACATCCATTTGTTTTGGGGTGCCTCAGTGCAAGGTTGCTGTCGACGCTTGTTTGTACTTTGGGCAGCCCTGCTTTTGTGGCTGTTTGTCTAGTTCCGCGGCTCGGTGTGCAACCACAACTCTATTTAGATTGTTAACTTCACGTTACGGGCCAACAATGGTGGTTGAAAAAAGAAAGTAAGATGTTGTTACTAGTGCTTTTAATGTGTCGCCGCAACTTGATTTGTTTAAACGTGCACATTGTGCAACGCAAATTTGCGTGATAAGCGTTGGTTCCTCAGCACGGGAGCCTTTCCGGGGGTGCTCTGGGTGTTAAAATGCGTGCCTGTTGGTACACCGGGGGACACTCTGCAAGAGTGGAGGCTGCAAAAATAATGAACATCAAATCAACATCAAGATTTTATTTGCTGAAATGATCAATCATTCTTTAAAGGCCTACTGAAACCCACTACTACCGACCACGCAGTCTGATAGTTTATATATCAATGATGAAATCTTAACATTGCAACACAGGCCAATACTTATAAAGTGCAATTTTAAATTTCCCGGGGAACTTCCGGTTCAAAACGCCTTTGGAGGATGACGTATTCGCGTGACGTAGCCAGTTTAACAGAGGTATGGCTTCCCCATTGAAGCCAATACGAAATAGCTCTGTTTTCATCTCATTATTCCACAGTATTCTGGACATCTGTGTTGGTGAATCTGTTGTAATTTGTTCATTGCATTATGGAGAAAGAAGCTGAGCAAGCAAAAAAAGTCGGTGCGAAGCGGAGTATTTTGCGAGGGAAGTCAGCAACACAACACAGTCGGTGTTTCATTGTTTACATTCCCGAAAGATGCAGTCAAGATCGAAGAACTCGGACAACAGAGATTCTTACCAGGAGGACTTTGACTTCGTTAACAGACGCAGACGCGATACCGTGAGTACGCTTCCAAACATTTGATCGCTTGCTATAACTAGCTCGAGCTAGTAGCTAGGAGCTAGGAGCTAGCATAACAAACACCTAGGTGTTTGTTATGCGGGATTAATTTGTGGCATATTAAATATAAGCGTGGTTGTGTTGTGGCTAATAGAATATATATAGGTCTTGTGTTTATTTACTGTTGTAATCATTCCCAGCTGAATATCAGGTCCCACCCGCACGCTTCCAAACATTTGATCGCTTGCCCGTACGTGCGTGTCACGTACGTAACTTTGGTTAAATATATAAGCTTTATGAACCTTGGGTTAGGTCAGACCTGGGCATTGTACGGCCCGCGGGCCGCATCCGGCCCTTTGCGCATCCCTGTCCGGCCCGCGTGAGGCCAATCATAAATTACAAAATAAATTTCAAAAAGTATCTATGTCGAGTGTGCAATACAACGGTGCTGCTTTTGTTTTGAAAAGCGTTATTTGTATTACTTCCGTGTGGACGTATGCGATTGTGAGTGAATTGGACGGCGCAATTAC
The DNA here is from genome assembly GCF_033978785.1 of Entelurus aequoreus. Taxonomy (NCBI): domain Eukaryota; kingdom Metazoa; phylum Chordata; class Actinopteri; order Syngnathiformes; family Syngnathidae; genus Entelurus; species Entelurus aequoreus. The sequence continues at coordinate 34,985,698 of NC_084747.1, forward strand.
AAATTACAAAATAAAGTTTAAAAAACATCTATGTTGTGCGCGCAATACAACTGTGCTGCTTTTATTTTGAAATGTGTTATTTATGCCGTATGTCCGGGGGGAACCTGTGAGTGAAGGTGCATAGAGACAAGTGATGAGACGCTAAAAAAATAAAACTTGATGAGGAATGGCGTGTTTCCAACAAGACATGGACTGCCAAGTATTTCTTTACATAAATTAATGGTAAAGCCGTGTGCTTAATGTGTGGTACACAGGTTGCTGTGTTTAAATATCATTTTAATCACCACTACACGAAGAAACACGAGGGAAAATACCGGAATGTGTCTGATGAAGCGCGCGCAAGGGAGGCTGATGCGTTGATGGTAAAACTGCAAACCCAACAAGGACTTTGTGCCATATTTCACACCCCCAGAGATGCAGCCGTCAGGACAAGTTTCGTCATTTCTCACAAAAGCGCCAGAAAAAGTAAGGCGTTTTCTGACGGAGAGTTTATTAAGGAGTGCTTATTGGACTTTGTTGCGCTGATAATGCCCGGAGACATGGACTGTTTTTCGCTAACTTTGGATGAAAGCTCTGATGCAGTCAATTAAAGAGACAACCACAGGTGATGACTTGTTCACAGAGGTAAATGCGTGTTGGGACAAGCTGGCAGGTGTGACAATCCAATCCACTTTATTTATATAGCACATTTAAACAACAAAATGTTTCCAAAGTGCTGCACAACAATATTAAAAACAATATTCAAATATTATCCTTAGCTCCACCAATGACTGAATAAAAAGAAAAAACAATTACATATAAAACCAATATAAAAAACAATATAAAATAAATATGATTAAAAACTATTTTTAACAACAGATGGTTGTCCAAATCTGATGGGGAAAAATGTTGGATAATGCAGGATAAAGTGACCATCAAAAGCAATCTGCTTTTAAGTTAGGTTAAATTAAATTATTATTATTATCATCATTATTATTTATCTTACGGTACATCAAAAATAATATTGAGCAAAATTTAATTGAAATATTGTCGTGTGGCCCTCCAGCAGTGCTCGGGTTGCTTATGCGGCCCCCGGTGAAAATTAATTGCCCACCCCTGGGTTAGGTGAACGGTCCTTTGGGCTGAGTGAGTGTGTGTGTTGTGCAGGTGTTTGAATTGCATTGGCGGGTTATATATACGGGATCCCGTCCATATTACCCGCTCGAGCTATAACTAGCTCGAGCTAGTAGCTAGGAGCTAGCATAACAAACACCTAGGTGTTTTTATGCGGGATTAATTTGTGGCATATTAAAAATAAGCCTGGTTGTGTTGTGGCTAATAGAGTATATATAGGTCTTGAGTTTATTTACTGTTTTAGTCATTACCAGCTGAATATCAGGTCACCCCCGGCTCTCACAGCATCTTCCCTATCTGAATTGCTTCCACTCCCCACTAGTCCTTCACTTGCACTTTCCTCATCCACAAATCTTTCATCCTCGCTCAAATTAATGGGGAAATCGTCGCTTTCTCTGTCCGAATCTCTCTCACTTCTGGCGGCCATCATTGTAAACAATAGGGAACTTTGCATATATGTTCAATTGACTACGTTACGCTACTTCCGGTAGGGGCAAGCCTTTTTTTAATCAGATACCAAAAGTTGCGATCTTTATCGTCGTTGTTCTATACTAAATCCTTTCAGCAAAAATATGGCAATATCGCGAAATGATCAAGTATGACACATAGAATAGATCTGCTATCCCTGTTTAAATTAAAAAAAATTCATTTCAGTAGGCCTTTAAATTTGCATCTTTCAATTGAATTTAAGTTCTTGAGCCTTGCATACTTGGCCTGCTGACTCGTCAAAAGTGGTTACAGGAAAAGAGTTCTGTGTGCGCTGTAGTCGAGGCAGTCAGCGTGTTAGTAACAAACACCACTTGCATTGTATTAGTGTAAAGTATCTGAAAAAAGTTTTAATGGTGACAGTGTAAAATTGCTGAAGGAACTTCTCCAGTACTAGTAAGCCTGTCAATTTAGTTTAAAATGGGTGGATGACGATGAGGCTCTGACTAGGGGCCAAGGATGGTGTAAGCAAACATAGGCGTTATATACAAAAAACAAAATGTTTTTGAAAGTATATTATTGCATATTGTTCTAATGTGTGGTAGCTTGAGATAAGAATATGTTGATGACAGTCTAAAAGTAACATGACTTCCTTCACTCACCATTCAAGCAGTTTTATGCATTTAAATGATTAAAATCAAAAAATTGCAAATTGAATGGCTCTCGCAATTTTTGACAGAAAAATCTAAATTAGTTTGTTTTTTCCCCAAATCGCGCAGCCCAAGGAGGGTACTAATGTGATAATGCATTTATTTTTCCATATATTTTTGGCCCTGCGATGAGGTGGCAACTTGTCCAGGGTGTACCCCGCCTTCCGCCCGATTGTAGTTGAGATAGGCTACAGCGCCCCCCGCAATTCCGAAGGGAATAAGCGGTAGAAAATGGATGGATGGATGGATTTTCTGGATCTACTGGTGACCAGCCAGTCTACTGTCACACTCTGTTCCCCTACGTCTCACTCACTCTAGCTCACTCTTAGATGAGGCCACTTGGAGTCGTGTATAGAGAGAGTATGGCCAGACAACCTCTTAAATGATTGGTCAAAAGCCCCTCACATTACTACAGGGCGCCATGTTTGGGACCAACTCTGCAACAGAGTTGCACGAAAAATGGCTGAGGCCACCACCTTTTGTTCGCCACCTGGTGGTTGCTGTTAGTTTTGGAGTCCATCCATCCATCCATTTTCTACCGCTTGTCCCTTTTGGGGTCGCTGGAGTCCACCTGTGGTAAATACAGTTAATTGGACATGATTTGAGGTTGAGAGGTGCTGCAAAGAGGAATGGGCAAAACTGCCCAAAGATAGGTGTGCCAAGCTTGTGGGATTGTGTTAAAAAAAGACTTAATAATAATAATAATACCTGGGATTCATATAGCGCTTTTCTAAGTACCCAAAGTCGCTTTACATGCAGAACCCATCATTCATTCACACCTGGTGGTGGTAAATGGTAAATGGGTTATACTTATATAGCGCTTTTCTACCTTCAAGGTACTCAAAGCGCTTTGACACTATTTCCACATTCACCCATTCACACACACATTCACACACTGATGGCGGGAGCTGCCATTCAAGGCCCTAACCACGACCCATCAGGAGCAAGGGTGAAGTGTCTTGCTCAAGGACACAACGGACGTGACGAGGTTGGTAGAAGGTGGGGATTGAACCAGGAACCCTCAGGTTGCTGGCACGGCCACTCTCCCAACTGCGCCACGCCGTCCCCAAGCTACTTTCATAGCCACAGCTGCCCTGTGGGTGAAGTGTCCCGCCCAAGGACACAACGGCAGCGATTTTTGGATGGTAACCTGCAACCTGCAACCCTCAGGTTTCTGGCACGGTTGCTCTACCCACTACGCCATGCCGCCCCAATCATGATCAAGTATGACACATAGAATGGACCTGCTATCCCTGTTTAAATAAGAAAATTTCATTTCAGTAGGCCTTTAATTTCAATAAAACTCCATGGAGGATGTGGGTAAGCCAATAAAAACTACCTCTACCTACTCAACATACATCCTAGTTGGTGTCACACGATATATGGCTGTAATTGCAGCCAAATGTGCGTCGACAAAGTATTGAGCAAAGGGTCCAAAAAAATGTAAGTGTGATTTTAGAGTTGTTGTTTTTTTTAATAAATTTGTTAAAATTTTCTGTTTTTTTACTGTCAAAACGGGGGTGCTGAGTGTACATTAGTGAGAAATAAAATTACTTTTTTTAATTTATAAAATATGTTGTAATAAAACAAAGAGTGAAAAATGTTAAGCGGTCTGAATACTTTCCATACCTACTGTACAAGTGTGCTTGTCTTACATAAGGATTGTGAATGATAGGCAAAAAAATAATTAAAAAATAAAAAAGTGGTTCCCCTATGATTTAAGAGCATAATTTGAGATGCGAGCCTAATCCTGTAAAATTTGTCACAAGGTTGTCCCATTTGACCAAATAAGGGTTATTTTGTTACATGTTTCTGCTTCGTCTACACAAAAAACAACTATACAATTTGATTAGACAGTTGACGTGTGCGTTTTAGCACCGCTCAGAGACCGACACAATCCTGCCCTACAACCACCAAAAACTGAGGAAGTTAATGCAAAGGAGAAGAAGCGGATGACCGAATCAGAAAAACAAACAATTCAAAATACCGTAATTTCCGGACTATAAGCCGCTACTTTTTCCCCTCGTTCTGGTCCCTGCGGCTTATACAACGGTGCGGCTTATATACGGCCTGTTCTTCTCCGACACCGACGAAGAGGATTTCGGTGGTTTTAGTACACAGGAGGAAGACGATGACGCAATGATTAAAGACTGACTTTTCATATACCGGTAGGCTGGTTATTTTGATAACGTACAGGCGAGCACTTTGTATTACTTTGCACTGTTGTATTATTTGTACTCTGCATGAATGCTGTTCGCCATGTCAAAGATGTGAAAGTTTGATTGAATGATTGAAAGATTTATTGTTAATAAATGGGACGCTTTGCGTTCCCAAACAGTCATCTCTGTCCCAACAATCCCCTCCGTGGTAGCAGGAACCCCTATATACTACGGTAATTACACATCAAAACCCTGCGGCTTATAGTCGGGTGCGGCTTATATATGGAGCAATCTGTATTTTCCCCTAAATTTAGCTGGTGCGGCTTATAGTCAGGTGCGGCTTATAGTCCGGAAATTACGGTACTCCAAACAGTTGTATGAAGAAGCTGCATATTTATTTGACATTTGGGGGAGCAGATTGTAGAAATATTCCTATGTAATGCTGCTGATAAAGAAACCGTTGAAGAAGAAAAAAAGCTCCTACCGTTCTAGGGTCAAAGGTGTACTCGGCTCTGAACACCTTGACTTGGCCTGTAAGACAACAAATGATTGCTAATTGACAACAGCACAGTGACACACAAAAGGGGGAATCCACACTAGTTCGGAATGTACATTTAAACAAGCCATTTTTGCAATTACGCAAGTAGACTTAGTGAAATGCGGCAGCACTTGTTTGGAACCAGCTTGCATGCAGAGAGCTGTTTATACAGGCAGTGTCAGCAGCTCCATCTGAGAGTTGTTGTCAGCTTGTCATTAAATTGGAATCTACACAATGTTTTTTCCACCCTGAGATGACAAGTTATACAGTACATTATGCAATAGCTCAGAGAACTATCGTCTAAATGTATTTGAATCTTTTAATGCTGGCTGGCTTGTGTGTGTTTTAGCCTAAACACTGTTGCAGTGTTTAGGGTGCAAGAGGCTGCACAAAACTCAGCTCTGTTCACTTCAACTGCACAAGTCTATTCATGTTGCTCTGAATACACACTGTGTGCTGACATGTCCATGGACTACATTCTCACTCAATGATGAAGGAGGAAATGCTGCAAAATCCAATAGATGACATTCAAATATTCTGCCTTTGCAAATATAATAATGCTCCTATTTGATGGAAAGCTACAACATTCTTAAAAATCCACACAATAAATTCTGCAACCGATTGACCTCATATGAACATTTTTCATCAGTTTTCATCCAAAGTGAATATAATACACACAGCCAGCCGTTCTTGGAAAAACAGAACCATCTCTATATAGAATTGCGTGTCACAGATTAGGCAATGGCTTTATTTACCAAATATATTTTGACCACTTCTGCTTCTGGCTATTTTTCCTACAGTTGAACTTTTTAACACTGCTGAATATTATGACAAACATACAGTAATAGTTATATGTATTACCACAAAGTAGGGCTATTTTCTAGTGCTGCACGCTCACACGTCCAATTTCTACACTGGTTGTCCAAATTTGGGTTTTGGGTGAGCTGAAGCCTATGGAAGCTGACTTTATGGGCGAGAGAGTGGGTAGACCCTGAATTGGCTGCCAGTCACAGGGAACATAAAAGACAAAACAATTCATTCACATTTACACCTATGGACAATCTGTAGTCTCCAGTTAACCTAACATGCATAATTTTTGGATGTGGAAGGAAGCTGAAAGAAACCCAGGAACATGCAATCTTCATACACCGATTCCAACCAGGCCACAGTCCGTCCTTCACAGTAAACATAATCTTTAAAATGTTAAATTGCTATTTATTAAAAAAAACAAAATGATCACAAATGGTTTGTTTGTTTGACAGGAGTCAGGACTGGTGACTCAAATCAAGGTTTTTAACAGCCTTGAATGCCCCATACCACCATCTTGATGCTTTAATGCTGGGGTGTACAAACTTTGTCTTGAAGGACCAAAATAATTTTCCAAAGACCCGTGGGACAACACCATGATTGAGCGGGGTTTCCCCAAGATTGTAAAGATATATGTGGCGATGGGGGCGTGGTTAGAGGCCTGGTGGGGGTGTGGCCACAATGACATCTTTGTGTAATTTATAAATTTGCTATGATATGATGTTCTTTAAAAAGCCTCAACAAATTGTACATACATTTAAAAACAAATTATTATAAATTAATTATTAACATCCATCCATCCATCCATCCATTTTCTACCGCTTGTCCTTCTCAGGGTTGCGGGGGATGCATATATTTTTTATATTATATTGTGTTGCTATATCTTTAATTATTGCTGCTTATTGTGCAACGTACTTTGTTGAGAATTTTTCAAGTGTCTAGAGACTTTTAGTGACTTTTTCTTTGTTAAAAACGACTAGCAACAAATCTAGCATCTTTGATTGGTGTTATTATAGACTGTACTAGTGTTTAGAGACTACTTCTGTCCCTCAATGTCCACGACGAAAGAAGCAAGCTGCACTGAGCATGATGTCACACTTGCTTCACAAAGCTGCTCCAGTTGGACTTTCTCTCCTTAAAAGCCGCCACTGTCCTATTTATATTTGCATATTTTTTAAATCGCTGTCCGCGGGTACATCTGGGATCTATTAAAGTTACGTCCACAATGCAAATACGCAGACTATGCCCCGGACAATCACGTCTTGTTTACTTCCTCACAACATCCAGTTTCAGCAGCGCTGTTTTCGGTGATACAAGTATTTTTCGATGGCCACATTTTCGGCGCATCACTAGTCGATAATGCGCAAATAATAGGCTATTTATATCTCCATTCAAACTGTAACGACCTGCTGGTGGTAATGTTTTATATTTGTGGGGTTTGATTTAAAGTTCCTTTTTCCGATGATCACGAACACACCGTCCATGCCTGAAAGCGGATTGGTGGAGAATCAGGAAGTGTTGTTGTGTTTCCAGGGAAGCACAGAGACAAAAGTGTTTATACAGAGTGCACAGGAGATAAAACCTATTGGAATTGTGCCAATTGTTAGCATTAAATTGGCAAAAAAAGGTAAAAATAGCATCCGACTTTGTGTGGATTCTTCTGGAGGCTACAATACATTATATACTGTAAATATAATTTGTTTTAACGTAAAAAAATATTTTAAAGGGGTGGCAGCTATGATTTTGGTGTGGCGGTGTGCCAAGTTTAGTTACATTAAGGGGAAACTCTGGTGAGGTGTTAAGTATAGCCTTTTATACGTGAAAATTAAAAAAAATGAATATTGTGCAAAGGTTAGTTTACTTCAGCAATTCTATTTACAATGTGAAACTAATATATGCCATAGGCTCATAACATGCAACTCAAGATATTTCAAGCCATCTTTTGATATAATTTTGATGAGTTTGATGATACATGTTATGAAAACCTCAAATTGAAAATCTTCATTTTGTAAAACTGTAATCCATCCATCCATCCATTTTCTACCTACTCAGTGGCCTAGTGGTTAGAGTGTCCGCCCTGAGATCAGTAGGTTGTGAGTTCAAACCCTGGCCGAGTCATACCAAAGACTATAAAAATGGGACCTGTTACCTCCCTGCTTGGCACTCAGCAGCAAGGGTTGGAATTGGGGGTTAAATCACCAAAAATTATTCCTGGGCGTGGCCACCGCAGCTGCTCACTGCTCCCCTCACCTCCCAGGGGGTGATCAAGGGTGATGGGTCAAATGCAGAGAATAATTTCGCCACACCTAGTGTATGTGTGACAATCAATGGTACTTTAACTTTAACTACCGCTTGTCCCTTTCGGGGTCGCGGGGGGTGCTGGAGCCTATCTCAGCTGCATTCGGGCGGAAGGCGGGGTACAACCTGGACAAGTCGCCACCTCATCACAGGGCCAACACAGATAGACAGACAACATTCACACTCCAGGGCCAATTTAGTGTTGCCAATCAACCTATCCCCAGGTGCATGTCTTTGAAGGTGGGAGGAAGCCGGAGTACCCGGAGGGAACCCACGCAGTCACGGGAAGAACATGGAAACTCCACACAGAAAGATCCTGAGCCTGGGATATCTAACCTTGCATGTAATGAGTTTAAAAAGGAAGTCTAAGTCTAAGTCTATATCAAATATTAGATTCACATTTGAAGTTGAATTGCTGACATAAATTAAATTTTGCACGATTTTTTGAGTTTCACCTTTATAGTTAGCTTTGCTGACATGCCATTAATGCATGCCATGAATGATTGTGTGAGCATCAAAGAGGTCAGTAGGAACATTTGGAAAGTCACGCTTAAGCAGGCCAAACTAAACGAATTGGTGGGCCACATTTGACCTGATTGATTGATTGATTGATTTAAAGTAACTTTTATTAGTAGATTGTACAGTACAGTACATATTCCGTACAATTGACCACTAAATGGTAACACCTGAATACGTTTTTTAACTTGTTTAAGTCGGGGTCCACGTAAATCAATTCATGGTACAAATATATACTATCAGCATAATACAGTCATCACACAAGTTAATCATCAGAGTATATACATTTAATTATTTACATTATTTACAATCCAGGTGGTGGGATGTGGAGGGGGGGTGGGGGGGGGGGGTTAGGTTTGGTTGATATCAGCACTTCAGTCATCAACAATGGCATCATCAGAGAAATGGACATTGAAACAGTGTAGCTCTGACTTCGTAGGATATGTACAGCAAGCAGTGAACATAGTGAGTTCAGAAAGCATAAGAACAAGTATATACATTTGATTATTTACATTTGATTATTTACAACCAGGTGAGGTGGGATGTGGAGGGGGGAGGGTGTTAGGCTAGGGTCGAAGTTGCCTGGAGGTGTTATTTTAGTGCGGTTTTGAAGGAGGATAGAGATGCACTATTTTTTACACCTGTTGGGAGTGCATTCCATATTGATGTGGCATAGAAGGAGAATGAGTTAAGACCTGCGGGCACTACTTTGGGTTCCCTTACTTTGAAGTAAACAAAACCGCTCTGGTTTGTCAATGTACGTGTGGCATAACACTAACCAAGAAAAAAAGGTGACTATCAGCATGCAAAAGTGTAAAAGCTTTATGATCTCCACCTTGTTGGAAAATAGTTAAATATCAGTAAGCAAAATTGTAACTATCCTTGTTGGAATATGTACTAAAAAATGTAATATAAAGGGCAGGACATCATTTAAATATGTAATCTTATTGTCTTTTTATTAACCTCTGTCCCAAACAAAATAGGACAGTGAAGAGGCCTGCTGACTGTTAACACAGCGAGATCAACATTCATTAGCCACTTTTTATATCAGGCCATGACAAATGAAAGGTGTTACCAATGTTGCCAAGCATAATTTATATTTCCATTTTTTATCACACTCAAATGAACACATTAATACGCTATACAGCATTCACTCTTCAAGATAATCCGCCCACAAACTGAAGCTCAAAGCGCTAGCTAGCTAGCTAGCTCGCTAGCAAGGTGTTGATTACCTATTTTCGGCGATGTCTAAACAAAAGTTCCACATCAAATTGAGCTTACCAGGCTTGGCCGGCTTTGGGGGAGGCTTGGACATTTGTGATGATTAAAGTAGAATGTAATAGAACGCACTTAAAGCGCAATTAAAGCAAGGACAAAAAAAAACTTCCCTGGACTTGACAGCAGTTCGGCGCTCACCCCCGATGAGGAAGTAGGAGCTGCTGCCGCTGGCAACACGGAAATTATATTTCGCGCGTGCGCAAAGGCAATTTCACTTTATCAGTATTTCCAAATGTTAATCATGACGTGGACATACTCGGTTGTAGCTACACTATTTATTCATCAATATTCATCAATATTTATATATATATACAGTCGTGGTCAAAAATTTACATACAGGTTCCTACCTAGGTTCCATTCTAGAGGCTAATCTTCAGAGGTGGGACCAAGTCATTGCTTTGCAAGTCACAAGTAAGTCTCAAGTCTTTGCCCTTAATAGTGTGGTGGGTTAGCGCACATTTTTAGGCGTACCGTTACGGAGCGGATAAAAGCGCCAATTTTTTTACAGGCCTTCTTTATGACCTACTGAAGGATTTTAGAAGGGTACTCAAACTTAAATATTGAAAATACCCATATAGTGCACAAAATTGTTTAAAAAATGTTATTCCGGAGTCATAAAAGGTATATTGCTGATAAATTGTTGTTTTTTTCCACTTAGGAAGGTAAATTTGCTTTTAATTGGGTCCAGTGATGGATAAACATTCAAAATGATGTCTAAAATGCATTACCAAGGCACCTGGTACAGGTACATCCTCCATAAAGTCCTGTACAGTATAGGCGGAATTAAGAAAAAAGCTGAAAAAATGTCATGTTCTGCATGTAGTGTGGGTAAAGACATTCTCTATTCATTTTGTAATTAGAATTAATCATGAAGTTGTTCATAATCGCAACTACTGTTTCAATATACATTCACAACACCAGATGGCGATATATAAACTAGCCTGCATGATCACAATAAGTTCCAGCCTGATCACATGATCACATGATCACTGTGCAGTTCAGCATCACACAGAGCTGCAATCAAGCATGTGGTCATCAGGTAAATATAACAATAATAATGCTTTGAGAATGAGCTGTATGTTGCTTAACAAAGCATAAGGAAAGTTAAAAAGATTAGCTAGGCTACCTATTTTAGACATCTAATGTTATCAGAAAATCCAACTGCCTTCAGAAGATGGATGCTCACAGGCCCAGAAATGGCAAGATTGATAAAGGAATTTGAAGAGGAATATCTCCAAGATGACAAAGAGAGCTTCCAGCACCATGAGCAGGGTCTTGGCACACAGAAGACATTCCAGAGACAGGTCAACAGTCTGTCAGATACCATAAGGCGTATGGGAAACCCTTTCCTGGATGTCTTCGAGGAACTTGTGACTCTTGATAGTCGCAACTGCGCAGATAAATTAGTCGCAAATACCATGCTCATCCTGGAGGACACAGGGAAGAGACAATATCAGGAGTTTGTCAAGAAGGTGCTTGATGAACGCACACAATCTATCCATGATCCGATTAAAAGGAATTCCTTGGCAGTCTTCAGGCAACCTAGACGCAAGACAATGTCTAAAGATGGGAAAAAGATTAAAGTGCTTCAGAACAACGTGGCACTCTTTGGCCAGCTATATGTAGCTATGCAGAGCCGTGAGAGTAATTTGGATGAATTCTTTACACATGAGGTGCAGTCCTTCCCTCCATCTCTCTCAGACTTTGGAAAACTTCATCTGACAGGCACCAAATCAGACCTGCTACAATGTCTTGAGCAGCCAGCACAATCAGAGCCACCCTCAACCTATGACTTCAAAGTCCTAGATGGGGCAGTAATTGTCCACTGCCTGCCCACTATTAGAGTGAGCACGTTTGATGCTTATGCAAATGAGGTTTTCATCCCCTACCTGCAGAAGCAGCTGCAGGATGCAAAACGATTGGATGTTGTATGGGACACGTACATCCCTGACAGCTTGAAGGAGTCCACCCGAGAAAAAAGAGGACGTGGTGTTCGCAGGAAAGTGTCAGGCCCGACAAAGTTGCCAGGCAACTGGATGGACTTTCTTCGCGACCCAATCAACAAGAAGGAGTTGTTTGATTTCTTGACATCCAAGATCCAAGAGTTCAGCTGGCCACCAACCAAAGCTGTGTATGTCACATCGGGGCAAGCGGTGTCAGGACAAGCTTTTGGTTCCACTAGCATGATGGACTGTTGCAACCATGAGGAGGCAGACACAAGGATAGTGGTCCATCTACAATGCGCATTGAAGGAGGGAGCAAAGACAGTTCTTGTGCGAACTGTGGACACTGATGTCATCGTGATCCTTGCTGGTTTATTTTATGATTTGGTGGTGCTTCAACCATTGACTGACATCTGGGTGGCTTTTGGCATGGGAAAAAGGTTCAGATATTACCACATAAACCACATCTGCAAAAGCCTGGGGGAACCCAAATCACAAGGTCTGCTTATGTTCCACGCATATTCAGGTTGTGACACAACATCTGCATTTAACGGAAAAGGCAAGAAGTCAGCTTGGAGGGCCTGGCAAGCCTATGATGCTGCTACAGAAACATTTATGTATCTGGCAAAGCATCCATTCCAGGAACTAAAAGTTGACTCTGAGCATTTCCAGACACTTGAGAGGCTGACTGTGATCCTGTACAACAGATCCAGTCCTTTGAACTCCATCAGTCAAACAAGGAAGGAACTCTTCTGTCAAGACAGTCGGCCGATGGAGAGATTACCTCCCACGCAGGATGCCCTACTCCAGCATGTAAAACGGGCTGTGTTTCAGGCAGGAATCTGGGCAACCAGCACAGACACACAGCAAGTGATTCCTTCTCCAAAGGACTTTGGATGGACCAAGGACGAAACAGGGTCATGGGTTCCAGTTTGGATAACCATTCCCGAGGTCTCCATTGCCTGCAGAGAGCTGATAAAATGCTCATGTAAAGGTGACTGTTCCAGCTGTAAATGCAGCAATGCTAATATTGACTGTTCTCCACTTTGCAAATGCAACTGCTGCAAATAGACACCAGGTACAGTTATGCACACCAATACACCAAGTTTCCACATTATGATGCATGTCAATTTGTTTAAATTGTGACAACAATTGTTTTCTTGCCTGTTTCACGTGCAGATTACTTCATAGTGTAGTAAGAAGAGTCATCCAGGCCATTGGTCCTCAGCCCCCATGCTGATCATGTGCACCAGCTGACTTGCCCCTTTAATTTATTTTTGGCCTCAATCAGAGTTCTAACATTATAATTGCATTAAAGGTTTTATGGATAATACTTCATGTGCTGGGTCTTGAATCATCATCTGAAAATGATACTTTTTGCTATTTCCGTCCATAATGAGGCCTTATTTGAAAGCCAAATGGTTCATAATGGAATCAAATATTGGCATTCTGGCTGTTCTGGGATGTGAAGACACTACCTGTAGACACCCTGTGCAAGTATGATGTAAAAACTAGCAGCAAGAGGACACATGACAAGAATTAGTCCTTTTTTAGTATAGGCGTTTTTTGCAGTTATTGATCAAAATAACTTATGTGCACTATAAAGGTATTTTCAATATTTAAGTTTGAGTACCCTTCTAAAATCCTTCAGTAGGTCATAAAGAAGGCCCATAAAAAATTTGGCGCTTTTATCCGCTCCGTAACGGTAATGTCACTAAGCCACCAGACTATAAGTCTCGAGTCAAGTCCAGAGTCAAGACAGGCAAGTCCCGAGTCAAGTCCAAAGTCAAGACTGGAAAGTCTCAAGTCAAGTCACAAGTCCTGCATTTTGAGTTTCGAGTCCTTTCAAGTCCTTTTAACCACAGACTAATATTTTTACACAGATTGTGTATGCTTTTAAACCGCTGTATTTATTTATTAAAACAAGTGCATTTGAAATAGCAGGAAAAAAAATAGTACTGACATTGCAATTCATAATAGCACTATTAACCAGTCATATTAATAGTTTAAACAATTTTAAACATTTAACTTATTCCTTTACAGAATAAACACATTTGAAAAAACAAGTGCAACTGTACTTATTTGTACAAAAGTGTTAACATTGTATTTCCATGGCATATTGCATTGTAACTAGTTCCACAGCCGTTTCTATTCTGTTCTTACCTTATCTCATTGATCTCATCTCATACTGTATGTGTGTTTATGTGTGCGTACACAGGAAAAACATAACAAATACATGAACATAACAATGAACAGAGTTGTACTTTTTAGATGTCAGGGCCCTATGCAATATGTACACATATTCTTAATATAGTATACATTTTAACTGACCTTTATTTGACTATGTTTGTCTTTTTGTAGGTGGCTAAAATATGCGGTGCTGCTGACCGCCGTGCAACGTTATGTTACTGTGTGTGATACATTGACTAACGTAACGTTATGAATAGGTACCTCATGCAACCCTGCTTAAAAAAATCACTTGACAAAAAGTATGAATAAGGTAGCAAACTGCAGTGGACGCAACATATTGCTGTGTTTGAAATGATAAACCATAGACATCTTATAAGTAAACGCAGTATTGGCTGCTGTGACGCGAGCAAATTGCATCTTGAAGTGGTGATGAGGAGCCGGCGAGCAGCCTAAACTGACAGTTGACAGGTAAAAAACAAAGATGCCGGGCTGGTGTTCAGCCTTTTCCTGCTCAAATGAGCGGACTATTGAAAATAGGAATCGGGGGATTACTTTTCACAAGTAAGATTTAACATTAATGTACTATTGGTTGTATTTTATGAAAATAACATTACCACAGAGTTGAGAAGGAGCAAAGATCTTCAATATTTGTATGTGAAAATCACAAATAAAGCTTCTGGGGGAGGATGACTCCCCTACAGGGGTTTGGTTTACAAACTTTCAGCCCCACCTAAAACAAAATTCACCAGCCGCCACTGATTATGATGCATTCTCATTTTAGGCGAAATATAAGACAATACTTTCTTAACAGTATAATTGTAACCAGGAATAAGTCTTCAAGTAACAATATTCAAATACTAACATTGTTGGGTAAGACAGCATTTGGTTTTATTCTGAATCCAGTGAAACAGATTGGTGGTTTTAGCTGATATAAAGACTTTCAGGTGTTTATATATGTTTAAGTATTTGGCAGACGCTTTTATCCAAAGCGACATACATAAAAAATACATATATAACAATCACTGTAAACATTATCATTTAAGGGAAGAATGTAATACAAAATATCAATACAAAGTGTCAAGACAGAATAAACTCTCTGCTGCTGCAGCAACAGAGATACGGTCTATAAGATGTATTGATATCTAATGTATTCATACATTGTTTATGTAGGATATACGCATGTATATATAACATAATCATATTGTTTCTTCAACTTAAAAATAGCTGACCGTTTTTTTCCCCCTTCTCTGGGCTTATATTCCCAGTTTTGATCTCGGACGTCTGGTCACTTATAGCATATAAGAATATTATATTACTGTTAAGCAAACTATGAATAATAAAACATGTGTCCGTTTTCATAGCTACACGTATGACAAAAAAGTGCGTGAAAATGAGTGGTATTCAGTGAGGTAAAATGAATTAAATGCGCTGAGAGTTCATTGCTCCTGCCAAATGAATTGCACTGAGTGGAGCGGATCACCACTCCAAGATGGCGGCCCCGCGTCTCGTCTGCGCCAATAAGCAGTAGCGCTCGATGCTGCGTCTACTTATAAGATGTCTATGGTTATAACGTTAGCAGTGAGTTTACAGCCTCACTGATTTAACTACACAGCAAATAAAAGTCATGTTACTTAGCCAATAAACGTTATCTTACATTAAAAACGTACCCTTCTTTGTGCAACTTCAAATGTCGAACGAAGTTGGAAGTTGTTGCGTCTCCGTCTGTAATATTCGAACTGCGTGATTTGCATACTGCAATTCGTTTTTTGTTGACCAAGTCGTAGTTTTTATACCCGAACGAAACCAACTTTGGTATAAATCTTTCTCACTGGCGCGTTGTTTGACAACTCTTGTTCATTGGTTGTCCTGCAATTTGATTGGCTGAATGCTGTGTGATGAAAACAATGTAGATCTAATTTGATTGGCTGTTGTACTGAGAGCACACACGCTGACACGCAGCACACGCGCTGATAGACAGACACGTACAAAATGAAAGCTACGGAGCGCTCCCAAATAACTTTTTAAGCTTTAGGTTTTGGGGAAAGTAGCAAGTCATGTCAAGTCAAAAGGCTCAAGTCCAAGTAAAGTCACAAGTCATTGATGTTGAAGTCTAAGTCGAGTTGCAAGTCTCTTTACATTTTGTCAAGTCGAGTCTAAAGTCATCAAATTCATGACTCGAGTCTGACTCGAGTCCAAGTCATGTGACTCGAGTCCACACCTCTGCTAATCTTTCCTGTGATAAAATGGCAATCAAGATAATCAAAAAGGTCAACCAACGAACGATATTTCTCTATAGAATCTCCTCTATGGTCAACAAAAGCACCATGAGGATTCTAGCGGGAACTCTCGTTCAACCCTTTTTCGATTACGCATGCACCTCCTGGTACCCTGGCACCTCCAAAACCCTCAAATCTAAACTCCAAACATCCCAGAACAAGCTAGTCAGGTTACTTCTAGACCTCCACCCCAGATCCCACCTCACTCATACCCACTTCTCCAAAGTGGGCTGGCTCAGGGTGGAGGACAGAGTAAAACAACTTGCACTGAGCCTAGTCTATAAAATCCGCTACTCCTCCCTGATACCGAAGTACATGTCAAACTACTTCCTTAACGTAAATGACCGCCATAACCACAACACCAGGGGGAGCTCCACTAACCACGTTAAACCCAGATTCCGATCTAACAAAGGTCTTAACTCGTTCTCTTTCTATGCCACATCAATATGGAATGCACTCCCTACAGGTGTAAAAGAAAGGGCATCTCTATCCTCCTTCAAAACCGCACTAAAAGAACACCTCCAGGCAACTTCAACCCTAAACTAACACCCTCCCTTCCACATCCTACCTCCCCGGATTGTAAATAATCAAATGTAGATATTTATTCTTATGCTTTCTGATCTCTCTCTCTCTCTCTATGTCCACTGCTTGCTGTACATATCCTACCAAATCAGTCCTACACTGTTCCAATGTCCATTTCTCTGATGATGCAATTGTTGATGACTGAAGTGTTGATACCAACCAAACCAACTCCCCACCCCTCCACATCCCACACCTCGGATTGTAAATAATGTAAATAATTCAATGTATATACTCTGATGATTATCTTGTGTGATGACTGTATTATGATGATAGTATATATCTGTATCATGAATCAATTTAAGTGGACCCCGACTTAAACAAGTTGAAAAACGTATTCGGGTGTTACCATTTAGTGGTCAATCAATCAATCAATGTTTATTTAAATAGCCCTAAATCAGAAGTGTCTCAAAGGGCTGTACAAGCCACAACGACATCCTCGGTACAGAGCCCACATACGGGCAAGGAAAACTCACCCCAGTGGGACGTCAATGTGAATGACTATGAGAAACCTTGGAGAGGACCGCATATGTGGGTAACCCCCCCCCCCCTCTAGGGGAGACCGAAAGCAATGGATGTCGAGTGGGTCTGACATAATATTGTGAAAGTCCAACACATCAGCGAAAGTCCAGTCCATAGTGGGGCCAGCAGGAACCATCCCGAGCGGAGACGGGTCAGCAGCGTAGAGATGTCCCCATCCGATGGACAGGCTAGCGGTCCACCCCGGGTTGGGAGCAGAGTAGAAAAGAAAAGAAAAGAAACGGCAGATCAACTGGTCTAAAAAGGGAGTCTATTTAAAGGCTAGAGTATACAAATGAGTTTTAAGATGAGACTTAAATGCTTCTACTGAGGTAGCATCTCTAACTTTTACCGGGAGGGCATTCCATAGTATTGGAGCCCGAATAGAAAACGCTCTATAGCCCGCAGACTTTTTTTGGGCTCTGGGAATCACTAATAAGCCGGAGTTCTTTGAACGCAGATTTCTTGCCGGGACATATGGTACAATACAGTCGGCAAGATAGGCAGGAGCTTGACCGTGTAGTATTTTATACGTAAGTAGTAAAACCTTAAAGTCGCATCTTAGGTGCACAGGAAGCCAGTGCAAGTGAGCCAGTATAGGCGTAATATGATCAAACTTTCTTGTTTTTGTCAAAAGTCTAGCAGCCGCATTTTGTACCATCTGTAATCTTTTAATGCTAGACATAGGGAGGCCCGAAAATAAAACGTTACAGTAATCGAGACGAGATGTAACGAACGCATGGATAATGATCTCAGCATCGCTTGTGGACAAAATGGAACGAATTTTAGCGATATTACGGAGATGAAAGAAGGCCGTTTTAGTAACACTCTTAATGTGTGACTCAAACGAGAGAGTTGGGTCGAAGATAATACCCAGATTCTTTACCGAGTCGCCTTGTTTAATTGTTTGCTTGTCAAATGTTAAGGTGGTATTATTAAATAGATGTCGGTGTTGAGCAGGACCGATAATCAGCATTTCCGTTTTCTTAGCGTTGAGTCGCAAAAAGTTAGTGGACATCCATTGTTTAATTTCATTAAGACACGCCTCCAGCTGACTACAATCCGGCGTGTTGGTCAGCTTTAGGGGCATGTAGAGTTGGGTGTCATCAGCATAACAGTGAAAGCTAACACCGTATTTGCGTATGATGTCACCTAGCGGCAGCATGTAAATACTAAAGAGTGCAGGGCCAAGAACTGAACCCTGGGGAACTCCGCACGTTACCTTAACATAGTCCGAGGTCACATTGTTATGGGAGACACACTGCATCCTGTCAGTAAGATAAGAGTTAAACCAAGACAAGGCTAAGTCTGTCATCCCAATACGCGTTTTGATACGCTCTAATAAAATATTATGATCAACAGTATCGAAAGCGGCGCTAAGATCAAGAAGCAGCAACATAGATGAAGCATCAGAATCCATCGTTAGCAATAGATCATTAGTCATTTTTGCGAGGGCTGTCTCCGTAGAGTGATTTGCCCTGAAACCGGATTGAAAAGGTTCACAGAGATTGTTAGACGCTAAGTGTTCATTTAGCTGCTGTGCGACAATTTTTTCGAGGATTTTCGAGATAAACAGAAGGTGGGACACCAGCCGGTAGTTTACCAAGAGATCAGGATCGAGGTTAGGTCTTTTGAGTAGAGGATGAATAACCGCTTTTTTGAATGCTAGGGGAACAGTGCCAGAGGAAAGTGATAAGTTTATAATATTTAACACTGATGGGCCTAATAATACAAAAAGCTCCTTGATAAGTTTCCCAGGAATTGGGTCAAGTAAACATGTTGTTTGTTTTGTCCCATTTACACATTTTGACAATTCCTCCAATGTTATTTCATCAAAGAGAGAGAAACTATTTTGGAGGGCGGTATCCGTCGTATATACAGTCGTATTTGTGTTAATAGAACCCAGTTGTAGCTGAGATGCATTGTCTTTAATCTCTTTTCTAATGACTTCAATTTTCTTATTAAAGAAATTCATAAAGTCATCTGCTGAGTGGGTGGAGCTACTGGGAGGAGTCCCTTGTTGGGTTAGCAATGCTACTGTACTAAACAAAAATGTAGGATCATTTTTGTTGAGGTGGATGAGATTTTAGCAGAGGTGGGACCAAATCATTGCTTTGCAAGTCACAAGTAAGTCTCAAGTCTTTGCCCTCAAGTCTCGAGTCAAGTCCCGAGTCAAGACAGGCAAGTCCCGAGTCAAGTCCAAAGTCAAGACTAGAAAGTCTCAAGTCAAGTCCCAAGTCCTGCATTTTGAGTTTTGAGTCCTTTCAAGTCCTTTTAACTACAGACTAATATTTTTACACAGATTGTGTATGCTTTTAAAACGCTGTATTTATTTATTAAAACAAGTGCATTTGAAATTGCAGGAAAAAAATGGTGCTGACATTGCAATTCATAATAGCACTATTAACCGGTCATTTTAATAGTTTAAACCATTTTAAACATTTAACTCATTCCTTTACAGAATAAACACATTTGCAAAAACAAACATTAACATACTATTGGTTGTATTTTATGAAAATAACATTACCACAAAGTTGAGAAGGAGCAAAGATCTTCAATATTTGTATGTGAGAATCACAAAGAAATCTTCTGGGGGAGGATGACCCCCCTACAGGGGTTTGGTTTACAAACTTTCAGCCCCACCTAAAACAAAATTCACCAGCCGCCACTGATTATGATGCATTCTCATTTTAGGCAAAGTATAAGACAATACTTTCTTAACGGTATAATTGTAACCAGGAATAAGTCTTCAAGTAACAATATTCAAATACTAACATTGTTGGGTAAGACAGCATTTGGTTTTATTCTGAATCCAGTGAAACAGATTGGTGGTTTTAGCTGATATAAAGACTTTCAGGTGTTTATATACGTTTAAGTATTTGGCAGACGCTTTTATCCAAAGCGACATACATAAAAAATAGATATAAAACAATCACTGTAAACATGATCATTTAAGGGAAGAATGTAATACAAAATATCAATACAAAGTGTCAAGACAGAATAAACTCTCTGCTGCTGCAGCAACAGAGTTACAGTCTATAGGTCCCTAAAATATATAGATATCTAATGTATTCATACATTGTTTATGTAGGATATACGCATGTATATATAATCTAATCATATTGTTTCTTCAATTTAAAAATAGCTGACCGTTTTTTTCCCTCTTCTCTGGGATTATATTCCCAGTTTTGATCTCGGACGTCTGGTCATTTATAGTGTATAAGAATATTATATTACTGTTAAGCAAACTATGAATAATAAAAACGCCAAAACATGTGTCCGTTATCATAGCTACACGCATGACAAAAAAACGCGTGAAAATCAGTGGTATTCAGTGAGGTAAGATGAATTAAATTTGCTGACAGTTCATTGCTCCTGCCAAATGAATTGCACTGAGTGGAGCGGATCACCACTCCAAGATGGCGGCTCCGCGTCTCGTCTGCGCCGGCAGTAGCGCTCAATGCTGCGTACCCTTATAAGATGTCTATGGTTATAACGTTAGCAGTGAGCTTACAGCCTCACTGATTTAACTACACAGCAAATAAAAGTCATGTTACTTAGCCAATAAACGTTATCTTACATTCAAAACTTACCCTTCTTTGTGCAACTTCAAATGTCGAACGAAGTTGGAAGTTGTTGCGTCTCCGTCTGTAATATTCGAACTGCGTGATTTGCATACGGCAATTCGTTTTTTGTTGACCAAGTCGTAGTTTTTATACCCGAACGAAACCAACTTTGGCATAATTGTTTCTCACTGCCGCATTGTTTGACAACTCATGTTCGGTGGTTGTCCTGCAATTGGATTGGATGAGAGCTGTGGGATGAAAACAACGTATATTTAATTTGATTGGCTGTTGTACTGACAGCACACACGCTGACAAGCAGCACACACGCTTATAGACACAGACGTATAAAATGAAAGATACGGAGCGCTCCCAAATAACTTTTTAAGGTTTGGGTTTTGGGGAAAGTAGCAAGTCATGTCAAGTCAAAAGCCTCAAGTCCAAGTGAAGTCACAAGTCATTGATGTTAAAGTCTAAGTCGAGTTGCAAGTCTCTTTACATTTTGTCAAGTCGAGTCTAAAGTCATCAAATTCATGACTCGAGTCTGACTCGAGTCCAAGTCATGTGACTCGAGTCCACACCTCTGGATTTTAGTAATATTTAGCTTTAGCTGAGGTAAGCATGCGTTTATAAGTTATTAAACTATCACACCATGCTTGATGGAAAACCTCAAGTTTAGTCGCACGCCATTTGCGTTCCAGCTTTCTACATGATCATTTCTGGGCTTTAGTTTCTTCTGTAAACCATGGGGTATGCCTTTTAGGGGCCCTTTTTAGCTTTAGCGGTGCTACACTATCAATGGTGTCGCGCAGGGCGTCGTTAAAGTTGTTAGTGAGGTTATCAATAGAGCCCACATAATTTGGGAATGGTGCCATTACCGAAGGCAGTAGGTCCGTAAGAGTCGTCGTTGTGGCAGCATGAATGTTGCGGCTGCTATAGTAGTTATTATTATTATTATTAGTTTGTTGACAATGAGTCAGAACTTCGAATTTTATAAGGTAATGATCGGACATTACTTTAGTGTACGGGAGTATCGTAACTTTAGAGGTGGTGACACCCCTGACAAGCACTAGATCTATCGTATTACCGTTGCGATGCGTGGGTTCATTTATTATTTGTGTAAGACCACAGCTATCAATTATAGTCTGGAGCGCCACGCATGGAGGGTCCGATGGGGTATTCATATGGATATTAAAGTCCCCCATTATGATTATATTGTCGGCGTGCGTCACTAGATCAGCAACAAACTCTGAGAATTCACTGATGAAGTCCGAATAGGGCCCGGGGGGCGGTAGATAACAGCCAGGTGGAGAGGCAGCGGTGTGACAAACCTCAAAGTGAGCACCTCAAACGAGTTATATTTATTATTTAGGTTAGGTGTAAAATTATAGTTTTCATTGTATATTAGTGCGACCTCCCCTTTTAAGAGGTCGGGCAACATGTGTATTGGTATAGTTAGGAGGAGATGCCTCATTTAGCGCAAAAAAATCGTCTGGTTTGAGCCAGGTCTCGGCGAGACCTACGACGTCAAGTTTGTTGTCTCTAATGACTTCATTAACTAATAACGTTTTGGAAGATAATGATCTTATGTTTAAAAAGCCCATATTATAGGTAGTGGGCTGTTTTGAGGATTGTTTGTTGAAATTATCCGAAGTAGCAATATTAATAATGTTGCGTTTATTATGCGTAGTGCACTTTAAATAGTTTCGACCATATCTAGGAATTGATACGACGGGAATTGTCCGATTGTTTGCTAGATGTTGCGATAAACTGAACGCATCATAGTTAGCCACCTCAGTAGATTGCATGTCTGCCTCTGACACGGTCACAAAAGAAAAAACATTATGTGAGTTGTGTTTTATTCTAAGAGAATTGCTATGTGTGCAGGGATTATCCAGCCTGGCGCCGGCTAGTTCTAGTTTAAACGGCTTCTTACCCGGAGACTCCACGCTTCTTTGGTTAGCTTTTCCCTTTGTTGTTAGCCCAGCTCGGCATCCCCGTTTCTGCTTCCACTCACACTGCTTACGTCGTCTCCATTGGCGGTCACCGCTAGCACTTGACTCCGCTGCTACAAAGGCCGCTCGATGTAGCCCGCGAAGTATTCCCATGCTAGTGAGGAGGTCCACCGTACATGCATCTTTTAGTCTATAACGACCCGATCCATCCACATCCAGAATTATCTGTCGGTCGTATGTGATCACAGAGTGTTCACGCTTTGAGCCAGCCATGAAATTGACAGAAATGACGGGTGTTTTTTGCCAAATCGCTCTACACTCCCAAGAGCGTTAGCAAGCCGCTGCCATCTTGTCATGTGGTCAATTGTACGGAATATGTACTGCGCTGTGCAATCTACTAATAAACGTTTCAATCAATCAATCAATCAATCAATCAATCAATCAATCAATCAATCAATCAATCAATCAATCAGATGAAACAAAAATTTAGCTGGTTGGCCACAATACCCAGCAATATATTTGAAGGACAAAAAGTGAGGCCTTTAATCCCAGAAACACCATTCGTACCGTCAAGCATGGTGGTGGTAGTATTATGCTCTGGGCCTGTGCTGCCAATGGAACTGGTGCTTTACAGAGAGTAAATGGGACAATGAAAAAGGAGGATTACCTCCAAATTCTTCAGGACAACCTGCAATCATCAGCCTGGACGTTGGATCTTGGGCGCAGTAGGGTGTTCCAACAGGACAATGACCCCAAACACACGTCAAAAGTGGTAAAGGAATGGCTAAATCAGGCTAGAATTAAGGTTTCAGAATGGCCTTCCCAAAGTCCTGACTTAAACGTGTGGACAATGCTGAAGAAACAAGTCCCTGTCAGAAAACCAACAAATTTAGCTGAACTGCACCAATTTTGTTAAGAGGAGTGGTCAAAAATTCAATCAGAAGCTTGCCAGAATCTTGTGGGATGGCTACCAAAAGTGCCTTATTGCAGTGAAACTTGCCAAGGGACATGTAACCAAATATTAACATTGCTGTATGTATACTTTTGACCCAGCAGATTTGGTTACATTTTCAGTAGACCCATAATATATTAATATAAGAACCAAACTTCATTAATGTTTTTTGTGACCAACAAGTATGTGCTCCAATCACTCTATCACAAAAAAAAATAAGAGTTGTAGAAATTATTGGGAACTCCAGACAGCCATGATATTATGTTCTGTACAAGTGTATGTAAACTTTTGACCACGACTGTAGTGTATATACTATTATGTATATTCATTTTTAGATTTGGGGGATTAATTTTGAAATCGACAAATTTATTGCTGCCATTAATTATTTGTATATTACTTTACCGTTGCTTTCTAATAGGTACGCTTGCAGTGCAATACAACGCCTGTACTGCATTTTAAAAAGCTGATTTAATATAACAATAATAATAATGCAAATAATATTACACATTTCTAAGGCTGGAGAAACAATGCATTCATATTTACATGTATTGATTTATTTTACCGGTATATGATTTAAAAACTATAAAAGATATGATGAAAAACACATTCAGCTCCATGGCTCTCCCCATTGGACCGTCACATCCACACCAGCCAATGGGGTAAGTCGAAAGGCGGAAGTGTATGAATAGAAGAGTGCGAAATGCTTAGGGACTAACTGGACAGCTGTCACGCCAATTTTCTTCCCATCACAAAAACCTTCCTAACCCCCATTTACTTCCGGGGTCATTTCCCGCTTACGTCAGTTCCTCTTACGTCATTGACAGCGATCGATAGCACTTCGTTTGACTCTTTTTTATAATACAGCGTTAACAAAACGTCTGAATTATCAACAATAATGTTGATTTAAAGTACAGACATTTAACATTATATATTAATTAATATTACTGAAATGTTTCAACAATAATGTTGATTTAAAGTACAGACATTTAACAGTATTATATATTAATTAATATTAGTGAAATGGTTTCAACAATAATGTTGATTTAAAGTAGTACAGACATTTAACAGTATTATATATTAATTAATATTTGTTGCACGTTACCACAAAGACAGAAGTTCGCAGCAGCGGCCCTAACACTCCGCTTGAAATGTTGCGAAGCCTGCTGGTGTTTGACATAAGTCCCCTGGGACAGATAAAGACGAATATCATCCAGTGACACCACCATTTTCAGGAGATTTGGATTTATCGATCGCTGGCAATGACGTAAGAGGAAATGACGTAAGTAAGAGGAACTGACGTAAGCAGAAATGACCCCGGAAGTAAATGGGGGTTAGGAAGGTTTTTGTGATGGGAAGAAAATTGGCGTGACAGATCCACACACCTCCTCAACTTTCAAAGTTATAAAATGTGCTTAATATTAGGGGTTTATTTGTTTCTCTAGCACAACAGGCTAATGTTTGACGTCTAAAGCGACCTTTGCGAGCTGAAATGAAGACACTAATTGTAGGAGTGGGTGGGTAAGTACGACTGTCTTTACCTATTTTTGCATGAATTGAACCCTGCATGAACATTTCATTGTTGTTTGAAATGGGAATGCATGAAAATGCATGGGAAAACGTTGGGGGTTTTATAAGAAAAGTTACTGTAGGGCACCGTTAAATCTTGATAATCAGTCAGTTCAGTTCAGTTTCAGTTTATTTCGAACATGGATACCATACTATGTAATGCATCACATATTTCCAGTTGTTTCATTACAGCACGTCCGAAAAGGAGTAGGAAGAAGCAGAGCTTATTTAATCCTATCCCTTTTCATAACATATAGCAATTTTATAAATTTTTCTTGTTCTCTGTAACAGAACAGTGAACAAATATATATTAAATAATTAATATACCATAGTAAGCAAACAAATATTAAATACATAAATAATCTTTGTCTCAATAACAAAAAGAAAAAGGGTTCAAGATGTTCATCATAATTCTTGTTCTGTGTACTTTGTGAACACTTGTAGTTTGAACAGTCTCTTAAACTGAGTCATATTGGTGCTTTGTCTGATTTCTTTGGTTAATCCATTCCATAATTGAATTCCACATACTGATATACTAAAGGTTTTAAGTGTCGTACGAGCATACAAATGTTTTAAATGAGATTTTCCTCTAAGGTTATATTTCTCCTCTTTTGTTGAGAAAAATTTCTGTACATTCTTGGGTAGCAGGTTACAGTTTGCTTTGTGTATAATTCTAGCTGTTTGCAAATGCACCAAATCGTTGAATTTCAATAATTGTGATTTAATAAATAAAGGGTTTGTATGTTCTCTATATCTAACATTATGTATTATTCTAATTGATCTTTTTTATAACACAGTTAGTGAATGAAGCACACATTTGTCGTTGTTCCCCCATATTTCTACACAATAACTCAGATATGGTAACACTAATAAACAGTAGAGAATATGAAGTGATTTTTGGTCCAGAACATGATTTGCTTTACTCATTATTGATTAGTTTCTTGCTACTTCATGTTGTATATTTTTTACATGAGATTTTCAATTCATTTTATCATCTATTATTACACCCAAAAATGTTTTTTTTTTTTTACCCTTTCAATATTTACTCTGTTTATCTGTATTTGTTTGACTTTCTCTTCTACTGTTACCGAATAGCATTATTTTAGTCTTACTGAGATTCAAAGATGGTTTGACAAAAACAGGCTATCTTTTTAATTTGGTAATTTCTTCTGTTATTATTTGTATTAGCATCTGTGTGTTCTAACTTAACAAAATGCAGTTGTCCATCCATCCAAGTCCTTTGTAACTTTACAAATGTCATTTATATAGAGATTGAACACTTTTGTGTGCTTGAATGCAGAGCAACTCAATACGTGTGTGTTGTTTCATTGTATGCATTAGTTTTGTGATTCTTCTCATTTAGAGTGACCAACGGAGGAAAATCCACTCTTTCCAAGTCCCTACAGGAGATGATCCCCAACAGCTGCATCATTGCACAAGATACATTCTTCAAGGTAAGATATGTTTCCTGTCATTTATTAAAGACAGTGAAAGCTTGCTCATAGTGCATTTTGACCAGGATGATTCTTTGGTACCAGTGGACACTAATGGCTTCAAGCAGTATGACAGTAAGAACATTTGTATTTACACAATGCACTTTATTAAACCACTTAAAGGGGTCATATTATGATTTGTTTTCCACATTTAAAACACTTCCTTTTGGACTACATAACATGTAATGCTGGTTCTGTTGTCAAAATTTTGTATGGATTACGTTTACAAACCATCTGCAAGCCGCTCTGTCTCTTTAGGATGCGCCGTTTAGTGGGACGTCTTTTTTACATGCCCCCTCTTCGACTGAGTCTTCTCCACTGCCAACCATGTTGTAGTTTTTAGCGCTTCCATATCGACTCTACTGACAGATATAAGTTAGTCTATACACTGCTTTGTATTAGAAATGGCAACAGCGGAGGATGCATGTGCACGTAGGAGCCAGTCTGCCAACAACCAAAGGATAGAGAAAAATAAGGAAAATATTACGACTTGTCCAGGGCAGTGTTTTCAACCACTGTGCCGCGGCACACTAGCCGTGGGAGATGATCTAATTTCACCTATTTGGGTAAAAAAATATTTTTTGCAAACTAGTAATTATAGTCTGCAAATTATGTGTTGTTGTTGAGTGTCTGTACTGTCTCGAGCTCGGTAGAGTAACCGTGTAATACTCTTCCATATCAGTAGCTGGCAGCCGGTAGCTAATTGCTTTGTAGATGTTGGAAACAGCGGGAGGCAGTGTGCAGGTAAAAGGTGTCTAATGCTTAAACCAAAAATAACAAAAGGTGAGTGCTGCTAAGAAAAGGCATTGAAGCTTAGGGATGGTTATGCAAAACGAAACAAACTGAACTGGCTGCAAACAACAAAAACAGAATGCTGGACGACAGCAAAGACTTACTGCCTGTGGAGTAGACGGCGTCCACAAAGTACATCCATACATACATGACAATCAACAATGTCCCCACAAAGAAGGACAGTGTCCGCACAACTTAAATAGTCTTGATTGCGAAAACAAAGCAGGTGCGCGGAATAGCATTCAAGGAAGACATGAAACTGCTACAGGAAAATACCAACTAAAGAGGAAAAGCCACCAAAATTGGAGCGCAAGACAAGAACTAAAACACGACACAGGAAAACACCAAAAAAACTCCAAATAAGTCACGGCGTGATGTAACAGTAGACCTACAAGAGACAAGAGCTATAGTGATGCATGCTTGGTTATGGTTTTAATTAATATCCAACAATTGCAAGAACATCTTTTTATTGTCAATATCAGTTGCTGAGTTTCATTTTTTATGTTTTCTGCTGGTGCTGTGCCTCTGGATTGTTTCAATGAAAAAAATGTGCCTTGGCTCAGAAAAGGTGGAAAAACACTGGTCCAGGGTGTACCCCGCCTTCCGCCCAAATGCAGCCGAGATATGCTCTAGCACCCCCCGGGACCCCGAAAGAGACAAGCGGTATAAAATGGATGGATGGATATTGACTACAATAGCACAGGGACTCACGCAAAGCTCTTCAGGTAAAACTTTACCATATATGAAGATATCCGCTGAGGTCACCAATGGGAAAAACGTCCCAAATGGGGCAAATTCCAAACAGGTCATTTTGGAAGAAGTATGAAGGAAGGCAAAATGTTTTATAAATATCTCCACCATGCGTTCATGGTTTGATTTCAAATGTTCTGGACTTATGCAGCTCCCAAATACACAAAACAAGTACCAATAAGTAAGGAAAGTTGGTTTTGCATAATAGGTCCCCTTTAAGGTAATCAGATACATACTGTACATTGTATTAAGATCTTCAATACAAAGCAAATTACAATGTGTTCTGGCAATGCTGTCCAGCCCTTGATGCTCTCCACATGGACACCATGATGAGCGAGGTAGAAGCCTGGCAAAGAGATCCCAAGACCATTTTCAGGAAAGCACATCTGGCCCAGGAGAAGATGACGCCATCATCAGCTGTTGACGTGTTTGTGCTGATTGTGGAAGGCTTCCTTATATTCAATCATAGGTAAACCTTTTTTATGGCAGCTAATACTACAACTGCAACATTTAATCAATTAAAATATATATTTTTTTACGACATGTTATTTATAAGTGAGACCAATATCCTTTTTTACATTAATTATATGAACTATTTTGACAGTTTAATGTTAAAATGGGAAAATGAACAGTGTTTTTTTTTTTTTTTTTGTAACGTTGAAATCATCTAATAACTAACACATTTTTATTCAGCTTTAGTGTAAATAGTAGCTGTAGTAATAGCGGTATCTCACAATAGTGAGTAGACCGCTTACATTTCATTAAGCATATTTATTACTGTATATCTTCAAGGGACAATACTAAAGAGACGTTATTATTTTGGGGGGAGTCAGTATACAGCTATACTATCCACTAAAAATTACTTGACACACAGCCATTATTGTATAGTATGCTCACATTTGTGTGATACTACTACTATTATAGATCCCCATTTTTAGTTTATGCATTGTTCTTTGCAGCACTTTGAATGAGCTCATGGACAAAAGGTACTTCTTGGAAATACCTTATGACACATGCAAGGAGAGACGATCGTGAGACTCAATCCTTTTTCATCTCTTATTTGATTTAACTTTCCATAAGCATTTCAACAGTCTGTGTTTGCAAAGTTTGAGGGTGTATCAGCCGCCCGATCCTCCAGGCTACTTTGATGGACACGTGTGGCCCATGTACCTGAAGAACCGCCAGGACATGGAGCGCACGTGCACAGGAATTGGTATATATCTTTGATATATTTTCTTCTTATACCCTTGTTGTTTTTCAGGTGATATCTATTTGTGTGACATCTTAATATCTGTTTGTGTGCCAGTGATTCTGGATGGACTCGGGTCAAAGGAGGAGTTGCTGGCCACTGTATATCAAGATGTTTGTCAAGAAATAAAGAGGTGCAAAGGTAAGCTCAATTTACATTTACATTTACATCTCTCAATGTGATTAATTACGGAGGGCAGCTTCTTCTGTCTTCAGCACTTTTTTTGCACATGCTCAGATTACTAGCTGCCATTAGCGAAATATATGCATTTTTATACATAATGCATTATTTGATTTGGTTTACAGAGAAATACTGAAAATGTTGTTCTATTACCGAATTTCTTCTCCTGTTGGTGATCGGGAAGACCTTTGCTTTCATGGAGTCAGTCCTTTGGACTTGTTGTGCACCGAAAAGGACCAAAATAACGTGTAAATGTGTTTTTAGATGGTTAGGTAGCAGTAGCTGACATGGATATGGCGATGTAAAGTGTGATGCATGCACAGAGAAAGCTACACAACTTTGTTTTAAGCTAACTTTATTTGTAATTGTTACTGTTTTGTCTTTTAAAATATATGTGCAGTTGTTTCATTCAAAAGGTCTGTTAGACCATACAAATGAGAAAAAAACGTACTTATTACTGGGAATTTTTCATTCAATGACAAGAATAATGTCATAATACAAGAATGAAGTTGTATTTTCACACGAGGAGTCAAAGTTGTACAATGTTGAGAATAAAGTTACATTATATTGGGGGGGAAAACCTGTAATGTTAAATGATGTCTATGGTTTTTCTCATTTGTTCAGGTCATTGTATTCTCAGGACATTCAATCATTTGCAACCAGACTGTTGAGTTTGTCTCAGAAGACGTTTCGCCGCTCATCCAAGTAGGTTTCATCAGTTCATGCTCCTAGACTTAGATTGGTCAAATCTGGTTTTAGACTTAGTTTGGTCAGATTTAGATTAGATCAGACCAATCTAATTAAGTTGTATTATTAAGTTGGGAAAAAGTGGTAACATTGGGCCATACTGAAAAGAAAACAAGTTTGAAGGATTTTGTTATATTACAAGAATACAAGTTGTACAAAAATTGTAAATACTATGTTTTAAAAAAGG
This sequence comes from Entelurus aequoreus, assembly GCF_033978785.1. Lineage (NCBI taxonomy): Eukaryota > Metazoa > Chordata > Actinopteri > Syngnathiformes > Syngnathidae > Entelurus > Entelurus aequoreus. The sequence continues at coordinate 35,016,484 of NC_084747.1, forward strand.
TAAATTTATGATAAAACTGTTTTAAAATTAAATTAAAGTACTTTTACCAAATAGAGGATCCCATAGAACGCATTTACGTTTGTTGCGGTCTGACTATTATTTTATTTTCTTTTAATCTTTGACTTTTTTCTTTTCTATTTGGCCTTTGTACTTCATATTTGACCGATTAATCCAAATAATGAGATTTAACAAATAAACAATACATAAAGTGTGTATCACCTTTGAGTCATGGAGTTACAGGAGTTTATATTCATATATTATAAACAATAAACAATGCTTAATCATCTTTCTCTGTTGTATGACTTAATGCATGACTTTGGCTGGCTGTGCTTGCTCTGGGCTGGAAACTGTTTATTTTATTTGGGTTTTGTTTTTCACATCGGAGCAGGTAAAATTAAGACAATATTTAATGAAAAAAAAGGTACAATGACTAAGACGATAACACAATTAGCCGACATATTCGTTAACGTATAAAAACGAGGCGAAAATGTTGAGCAAAATGAAATCCATTGATATTTAATTTCGTCTTGCCGATGGGTGGGAACACTTCGGAATACATTCAATCACAGCTCTTTAACGGCATACTTAAGAAAGAGGAGTGGAGGTTAGTTATAAATTACAGCCAAACAATTGCTTTACCTTTTGAGATGAGGAAGTCACTGCCAAAAACAAAGGACTATGTGTGGCTTGAACATGTTCCACATCGTAAGATGTGTACAACTGGCTGGGATAAAGTGAAGAGGACACATTTCATTTTTACCGCCATCAGCAGGCGAGTCATCGATGGTAACATCTACACAACTGTAAAAATAAATCTATTATTCCCGAGTTAAACCTGGAACCCAAAGGAGCTTCATCTGTCCACAACTGATTACTACATGTAAGAAAAACACTTATATTGTGGTTTCCACGTACCAAAAAGTTGGCCATTTGTATGGTGTTAATGAGATTATAAAGGACTTTTATTGATCTGATGTTGATGTGATAAAAACTATTTATTGTTTAGAAGCTAAATACAATATTAATTGTTCCTTGATAGTGCACATAATAAACATTAATAAAGTGTTTGGATGCATTAAAAAAATATATGTATTCTTGGTTGCCAAAAAATTATTCAACATATCGTTGTATATATAAATATGTCGATCATATTGACATCTCATCTGTGCATAAATGATTAGGTTACCCTTAAGAGAGTTATATATATGAAGATAATAAAGTACATACTGTACTGTTTACATTTTGAAGTACCTTGTAATCTACCCCAAACAACAAGTCATGGTTGCCAAAGTGATTCAAAGTAACATTTGGATATTGACGCATCTCATCTGTACTACTCCTAAGGGTATTCTAGTAAATTATAGACAGATGAGATGCGTCACTATCAATATATTACTTTAAATCACTTTTTTGGCAACCAAGAATACATTGATTTAATGAATACATCCAAACACTTTATTAATATGTAATATGTACATGAACAAAGAACAGTAAATATCGTATGTAGCTAAGTTCTAAACAAGAAAAGTTTTAGCACATCAACATCGGATCAATAACAGTCCTTTTTACAATCACAAATGGCCAACTCTTTGTTTTTTCAAAGATAATAAAGGGGTCAATAATTTCAAACAATAAATGAATGGAATGAGGTGTATGGGGGAGAAGCAAATGCTGCATATGAGGCTTTTCTTAATATATATTTATCATTGTATGAAAAGCATTGTCCGAATATATGGAAACAAAGAGACAGCTACAATAAAAAGCCTTGGATTATAAAGGGACTACAGAATGCTTGTAAAAAGAAAAACAAACTTTATAGAGATTTCATAAAAGTAAGAACAAAGGATGCTGAAACGAAATATAAGGTTTACAAAAACAAATTGATAACAATAATGAGACAAGCAAAAAGAGAATATTATAATAATTTACTAGAAAAAAATAAAAACAATATCAAAGGAACTTGGAATATTCTGAACGAGGTAATAGGAAAAACATCTGGGCCTACAAACCCTCCAAGCCATTTTATTAATGAGGATAATAAGAGGATAACAAATATGAATGAAGTGGCAAACGGATTAAATTCTTTTTTTGTGAATGTTGGACCCAAATTGGCAGAGAGTATTGGAGAACATAAAGATATACAGAGTGGATGGAGAGGGGGAAGCAAAGTGCTACAGTCCATGCTTCTAGGAGATGTTAGTGAAAATGATATTGTATCGGTGGTAAAAAAACTGAAAAATAAGACATCAACAGACAGTGATGGTATAGACATGATAATTGTAAAAAAAGACTATTGACTGTATCATCAAACCTCTTTGTTATGTTTTTAATCTTTCTTTTCAAACAGGGACCTTTCCAAATAAAATGAAGGTAGCAAAGGTAATTCCACTCTTTAAAACGGGAGATAAACACAGATTCACTAATTACAGACCAGTGTCACTGCTGTCACAATTTTCTAAAATAATTGAAAAAATATTTGTAAAAACATTAGATAGTTTTATTGAAAAGAACATGCTGTTGAGTGAGAGCCAGTATGGATTCCGGACCAATAGATCCACTGCTTCAGCTGTAATGAATATAATTGAGGATATAGCAACAGCAACTGATAATAAGAAATACACTATAGGGGTATTTATCGATCTTAAAAAAGCATTTTATACTATAGATCATTCTATATTATTGTCCAAGTTGTATTCATTTGGTGTGAGAGGAGTAGTTTTAGACTGGCTAAGAAGTTATTTAGATAATTGACAAGAGTTTGTGGATTTTATGGGTAATACATCTGAACAAATGAGGATTGAATGTGGAATTCCACAAGGTTCGGTTCTGGGACCAAAATTGTTTATTTTATATATTAATGATATATGTGAGGTATCAAAGTTATTGAAATTTGTATTATTTGCGGACGACACCAACTTTTATAGTTCGGGACACGACTTAAAAGCATTATCAAAAATTATTGAACAGGAAATGATTAAACTTAAGAGATGGTTTGATGCCAATAAATTATCATTAAATGTAGAAAAAACAAAGTTCATGATTTTTTGTAAGAGGAAAAGGGAGGAAACGATCAAACTGTCAATAGATGGAATTGATATTGAAAGGGTTTCTGAAATTAGATTTTTAGGAGTGATACTGGATGACGGTCTGACATGGAAATCTCATATTGCACATGTATGGAAAAAGATGTCTAAGAGTATTTTTATATTAAATGAGGTAAAATATGTATTAGATTATAGGGCAATGCGCATATTGTATTGTGCACTTATATTGCCATATATCAGCTACTGTGTGGAAGTGTGGGGGAACACATGCAAGAGTAACATAAAGGCATTGTATCAACTACGGAAAAGAGCTATAAGGATTATTCATAAAGTAGATTACTTAGAACACACTAACATATTATTCATTAATCCAGGTTTATTGAAATTACAGGAGCTAGTAAAGTTACAGACATTATGTGTCACGTTTAAGGCTAAAAGCAAAACATTACCAGCAAATTTACAAAAAATGTTTGTCATCACTTCTGAGAATGAAGAGCATAGAAGAAAAGGTCATTTCCAACATCAGTATTCAAGGACAACTTTAAAACAAATGTGTATATCAGTGGTGGGGGTTAAACTATGGAATTCTCTTTACAATGAGATAAAAGATTGTAAAAATATATTCCATTTGAAAAAAATATATAAAGACAGAACAATAAAATCATTTGGACAGCCGTTAGAGTGTCCGCCCTGAGATCGGTAGGATGGAGTTCAAATCCCAGCCGAGTCATACCAAAGACTATAAAAATGGGACCCATAACCTCCCTGCTTGGCACTCAGCAACAAAGGGTTGAAGTTGGGGGTTAAATCACCAAAATGATTCCCGGGCGCGGCGCCGCTGCTGCCCACTGCTCCCCAAGGGGATGGGACAAATGCAGAGGACAGATTTCGCCACATCTAGTGTGTGTGTGACAATCATTGGTACTTTAATCTTAATCTTTAATAAGTGTTTACATTTTGCTTTTTATTTATTATTTTACTTATTTTTTGCCTGGTTTTGTATTTGTTTTGTATCATCCCGTGAGGTGTATATTACTTCTTTTGTTTTTTTGTTCGGTTTGTACTTCATAAAGTTTTGCACTTGTGTTTTTTTGTGTGTTTTTTTTTGTTCTGTTTTATTTTAGTTATATTTGGATGTAATTGTTGGTTCATATATCATTAAGTAAGACTATGTATTATGTTGAAGGGGGCAGGAAAATATAAGATTTTTCTTCATCCTGCTCCTTCTCAGGCATTGGTGTGTAACGGTGTAACTGAATAATTGTGTTATAATTGTCTATCAAAGATGCACATCAATGAAGGAGATAAATTAAAATGAAATGAAATGAAATGAAACACACATATCCTTACAATAATTTTTGTCTTACATGTAGTAATCACTTGTGGACAGACGAAGCCCCGGCCTCCCTGAAAAATTATTTTTTAATTAAATGTTTTTTTGTAGCTGGGTCTGACTTTATGTAACCGTTATCGCTATTCAACAAAAAGGCGAACAGTGATTATTAACACATGAGAAAAGTATCATTAAGTGAAAAAGTGCACTCTTATCAGCAGTGTTGGGACTAACGCGTTACTTTGTAACACGTTACTGTAACGTGTTACTGTAACAGCGTTTGTTTCGGCGGTAACTAGTAGTCTAACGCGTTATTTTTTATATTCAGTAACTCAGTTACCGTTACTACATGATGCGTTACTGCGTTATTTTTTATGTAGTATCGGCTAGAAACAGAAGATCTGAGTGTGTTTTATTGGAGAGTTGCAGTGTCGTCCTTCTGAATCTTCTTGTGTCACAAGGAAGAGAAGAAAAGAGGCGCGCTCTGTGTGTGTCTGGGTGTGGGTGTGTGTGTGTGGGTGGGGCGGGGGGGCGTGTCTGTGTTTACTAACAAGACATCATGGCGGAGTCGCAGTCGAGTTTCTTAACATGGAGATATTCTCACTACTTTTCTTTTGTCGAGCACAAAGAAAAGAACATTTTAGTTCAATGTAAGATGTGTCTTGGATCAAAGATGCTATCTACTACCCAAACTAGCAATTCAAATTTGCTGAAACAGCTACAAAAGCAACATGCTTCGATGAAGCTAGTAAAGAGAGACAGAGACTCCGATGCCACTTCACCTCCACCACCACCACCACCACCATTTAAGGTTTTTAACGGAGGGACTGCTAGCCAGGACAACATTGATAGAGCCATTGCAGCGTATGTGCTAGAAGACATGTAGGCTATTTCTACAGTGGAGTCGCCCGCTTTCAGGCATTTAATTAGCATGATACCGGGCATCAAACAGCAAATGGCACGGAAAACAATTTCCACGTACCTGGACACAGTGGACAGTGAGTACATAAACATGGAAAGCAAGCTAAAGAAAACACTCCAAACTCTGCCTCTGCTCATCATTCAGCACTGAAGGTACACACACGGTCAATTCTCTTATATACTCTTTCATTCTAGACTTCTAGAGTGTTTGATTATCACATCACTCTAAATGTATAGACTATAAAGTTCACAAACATAAAGAGGGATCCTAGTGATTTTATTTCAGAATTCCTTGAGAGAGAAAAATGCCTGGTTAGGCTTTGTGTATGTCATGTGTGCCCTCCTTGGGTGAAGCCAGGTTTACAGCTATGTTGTTATTATGCTGTTTGTTACATATGTATGTTATGTTGCAGCTATTTAAAATTGTTTTGTCAATTTGTTCTGGCCTGAAATAAATTGGCCCTTTGAAACATATATTTGTCTTTGTGTGTTGTATGTAGACCACATTGCCTAGCAGAGTTCAGTGATGCAAATGCATGTCAAGTTGATCAACAGATTGTATTATTCTCCAGTGCAATAACAGTACTGAAATGAAGGCTAAAAGGGCATTAATGGTAGCTTTAAAAAAAAAGAAGAAACTAACTAGTTACTTTTCACAGTAACGCATTACTTTTTGGTGTAAGTAACTAAGTTACTTTTGAAATAAAGTAACTAGTAACTGTAACTAGTTACTGGTTTTCAGTTACTAACCCAACACTGCTTATCAGTAGACGTGCACATGTCATGTGACCTGTCACGTGGCCAATGCTCACTTCCTCATGAAAGGGATCTTCCTCTCAGTCTTTCACACACGGACTCTGAAATGACTAATTTTCTGAAGGGATTGCTTTAATCTATGACAAAAAAAGATCCAAAATGAGCCTGAGCTCCTCTTTTTGTGTACTTTTTGTCTGTGGATGTTTCAGTCCTCACCTGGCGAAACAGACTCGACTCAAGAAGAACATTGTCAATGACAGACCTGTGATTGGTAAGAAGGAGCTGTTCTCAATCCGCAATATCCTAGATCATCCAGTAGATGGCAAACTTTTATTCCTAACGCTTTGTAGTATTTTAACTATTTGTTTTTAGTAACAGATTGTTGTGTTTATATCTATTCAGATAGTTCTGTTTTTGTAAGGAATTTCCGTAAGTCCGTTACTGACTTCCTGTTTTTGGTTAACCCTATAAAGTCTGCCGAGCAACAGGTGATCAATCGAAGATCTGAGGTTTTAGAAATTGTCTCTACAAATAATTGAAAGCGACGTCAATTTATTAAAGGGTTGGGGCACTCTAGATAGTGGGGTTCTACAGATTATTGTGTAATGTGAAGTGCTTTGAGTGTCTAGAAAAGCGCTATATAAATCTAATCCATTATTATTGTTGTTATTATTATGT